>NC_068356.1:85446960-85608712 GCF_020536995.1 Dreissena polymorpha
TCGGACAAATATGTGTGTCCGCGATTAGTGGAGGTATACTAAAGGATTTTACAAAATTATTTCATACACTGGCAATAAACTGTAACTTAAACGAACAGGTATATACAGGTCAATTCAAATGTACATTTCATATCATTAGAACGATATCATCGGTGTCTATAATGAACTCACAAAGTTTAAGACTAAAACAATCAGTATTTAGTCTTGTTTTTGTTCTTTAATAAGGCAAACAATGAAACGCCATAAACTACATCAGGACAGAAATGTGTGTTCGTATCTAATATTTGTACAACATAACACAATCTATAAACATAAATTGATAAACACTGTGATCACAACCTCGGAACGGTTAATGCAAAGCTTAGGGTATTGAAACCGGTTGATGGATTTTAGAATTAATCTCAAACTGAATGAACTGTATCTACTGAGGCAATACATTAAAGATGAATGAAAAAAGAAACTCGCGAATCGAATATTGCAGATGTAAATGTCCTACTTTCGAAAGTATCGAGATTTTAATAAAACAATTAGAGGATATGTTTTAAATTTATAAGTATGCGAAGAAATATGTCTTGTCTATAAAACATATATTAGTATCAAATTAGCGATGTTTTTCAAGAAAATCGACATAAACTGGGTGTAAGAAAGATCGTACATAAGATTTATCCACGTTATGGCCCTATTCCACTACGAAAACAAGCCCACGATTCGCAACGATTTCTTACATTTATTGAATCGGGAACACTCGTGACAGTCTGCGATTCAGTTACGACAGTGGTACGATTGAGTTACGAAGAATCGTGGGGTTCGGTTGAAGTCTTGCGAATAGGGTCGCGACTTCACTACGATGTGTAAGAATCTACTGCGACTGTACTACGAACAATGCAGATCGGTCACGACTAAGCTAGGACCTCACCGAACGCAACCATGAATTCGGCGCCAATATCTACTGATATTGATTCTAACACGGCACGCGACTTGTTTTCTATAGACAAAGAAGGAAATAAAGTGTGGGTTATTCTGCAATATTATTGGCGGAGCTTAATGTTTCGAAAATAGTTCCGAATAAATAAAGAAAATATTGCAATAAAATACACGTGCTTAAATTCCGCTCTTAAAGAAATGTAAAAAATGTAGCACGTATATAAATGTAATGAAACAACAAATTGTATATTTGGTGATTAGTGGCATGACCACGCCTGCTAAGAATTTGTTTGTTAAGAAACGTAATTAAGAAAACATTTATAGCATGTCAGCTTTTCAAAAGAATTAACACATGTGACGTCATTTAGTTTCTATGAGTGTTGTTCTCAATGAAAGTGACGTAATTTGCAAAATATTAATGAATGAAAACTACGTCAAATGTTTGTACAATTCAATGACGTCACTAAATACTGAACTTTGTACTAAGAAGGGCGGAGTATTGAAAAATATAGTTCACGTCCAAAAGCTTGAAGCAAATCAATAAGAATCGTGTAAGAATAGAAATAATATTTTTCTATGATGGATTGTTGTCGAATAACCCACAGTAAGGAGTATAGATTCGTTTTATCAAAGCACTCGTGCTCCGCATTCTTGATTTAATTCCTACGCATCTATACTCCTTACTGTGGGTTATTCGACAACAAAACATGATGGAAAAATATTATTTCTTTATCATTGTTTACAAAATTGTTACTGTTTCGTAACTAAATCGCGAGAATCTTAGCGGGCTCGCAACTCAATCGGGGTGAACTCTTGAGAGTCTTGACAAAGTCGTAAATGATTCGTAGACAGATCACGTGATCACCGATTCCCCGATTGAGTCACGAATAACCTAAGATTCCATTACGACGCCCAAGAACGCACTACGAAACTGTTACGAGTCAACTGCAATTAAATTCAGTCTTGGAGGTCTTGGTCAAATTATAAACACGTTTAAAAACTGGCCGCGATTTTTTGGGAGCTCACGACTCGCCCCCAACTAGCTACGAATGAGTTAGGACCTTCGCCGATTGAGTTACGAATGTCCCCGACCGCAAAATATTGGAAATCGGGACAAATCGTGGGGAATCGGGTCGTAAAGGAATACCCCTATTAGACAATATTTCTACTGCCACATTGAATTAAATAATGCAATACATCTATAATTACTATTAGGTCTAATGAATGGCAATTAACGGAACCGAATTAAGCAATCATATGAAAATACTTAATGAAATACAATTGCCGAAAGGTTACATTTTTTCTTCATTCAATGTTGTTGTCATAATGTTGGTTATTTTCCATCGGTAAGAAGATCATCTGAAACGATTTGCGCATTTGTACTGCATGTTTTTTAACTGTATTATAGATTTAAGGAATTCGGTCAAACGTACTTCACTTTGTAGACATACAAGTCATCGATGCATGGCGCATATTCCAGGCGACATATGCATTTAGTTTTTCTAAGTTGATACAGTTCTAGTGTTTATTTCAACGTTTAATTCAACAAAACTATAAATGAACTGAAGGCATAAATGTTTTACAAATAGATTAAACGCATTTTTTAATGAAAACATTATTTTATGTTTTTGTGTTTGTAGTTCAATCTCAAAATGCACGTTTATGACCCTAGATTTCTCTATCGGATCTAGAAAACAGTGATTTTGATTTTAGACAAACACATTCACCACATGTATATTTTTACAAACATGTTCTTATGGACACACTTTGGGCTGAATGTTTTGTTTTTTTATGAATGGTTTATTCTATGGAAATAAAGTGAGGCATCAATTTAGTTTAACTCATCATTTGAATATATAGTTGTGTGTATAAGTTTTACATATTTCGTACATGTACGAACCTATTCATACTTTTGACATAATGTTCCTATTCTCCACATTATATTTATTGTGTTGACCATCTCAATGTACATTGCTCTTCTGTCTGATGCCATTATTTTTAAGGGTTGCAACTGTTCCTTAATTAATCATTTGGTGTATCCCAATATAATAATATAGAACAAACAATATATATGATTAACCTGGAAAAAGGTCAATTTCGCTTTTCGTATGTTAATTAGCTGTTATATTCCAAGTGTCGTAAAAAGCTACAACACCGGAAGTGGTATCGGTTAAGTGTGCATCCTCTACAATAGATTGAGCCAATGTATACAGGACGTGAAGCAATTGTACCATATCGAACAAATAAGACGAGGCTTAAACATGTTTGCAAGGACTTTTACATATTAATATTAATGCATTAACAGTAATCGGAAAAGGCATTTAAAAATTACGTTCAAAATTAGGACGTGCAGAGTCATCTAACTGGAGTACAGGAATAATGAAACATCTAAACAAAATGAGTAATACGTATCATGTATCCAACTGCATATATTTTATTTACACGATTAAAGCTAGGATAAATGATCTGCATAGTTATTAAAAAGTTGAAACAGTTTCTTCACCAACCCAACCCTCACACTCAGTCCAGATGTATCAACAAAACATACGCGTCGATAAGTATTAACCTCACAGCCATGCAAAGCAGAAAGTAATGCAAGAGAGTATTAACGAGTGTGAATGACACTTAAATTAGTATCTGGTGAACTGTTTTCAACAGATCTTCAACGTTTATATGCATGTAAAAACATACAAGAATGGGCTATATCCTCGCTTATTTGTCAAAATATCTAGAACTATCATCTTATAAATGCGTTTATAAAACACTTAAAATATGATCATTTTGATGTGCTGAATAGCGTGCCATCTACATATTACATATGTGTACTCTGGTTGCAAATACTCCACTAAGATATATAAATTGAATATATTTTTAAAAGATGTTACATGCAAAACAACATATTTAGTTAATTGTCTAACAGGGCGTCTTCAAATTACGGTTTACCCACTCCCCGGTATAAAGCCATGGGATATACTGAAATACGCATCTTCTCCTTTCTATTTGTCTGTAGATATGTCTGTCTGGCTGTGCGTCTGTCTGTCTGTCCGTAGACGCAACTTTTCGCAAGCCTTCTTATATATATTTTAACGTTAACCTAATACTTTCTCTTGAATGTATCGTCATAGGTCAAACACTAACAAATATGCCGCTTTTTCAACGTAGAATAGCGACACATTATTATTGTTACTATAATGTATTAGCAGAAACATACACAATTCGCATGTGGTAATGTATATGGGACTTCTACTTACTGTTATAATGACAATAATGGGTCGAAATTGTACACACTCAATGGGATAATTAGTTAATAATCACTTATATAGCAAAATAATATAAAGAATCTTGTCTTCTGAAAGTTCAAAGACGGGCGACTTCATTACTACTCTGATAAGTCCTAAAAAGGGCAGGTATAACAACACGAGTTCAAAGCAAATACAACATTATAAACACAGTCACATTGTGATATTATTGTTAGAATGGATTGTTCCTACGAATGCTTACTTGAAATGAATCTATAAACTGTGATTTCTATATATAAAAAAATAATTAAATCAATAGTACCGAAACAAAATGAATAGAAGTGTGACTGCAAAATCTAAGTCAGGAAGGACAACTCAGATATAAAGCATTCAATAGTTTGGCAAGAGTTAAATTTATTGAACTCACCATTGACAAATATTGATCTATTTTGTACCTATACAAAGCATTTAATGTAATTATTTAATTCGGATGCATATTATCAAGCTATTCAAATTAAGGTTCCTCATTTACATTTAAAAAGCGTTGTTGTACTCAGGAAAGAACAGCCCCGCAGCATTTGATAAACTACATGGTATGTATTAGCTATGTATTGTTAATATCCTTGCTTTAGTAACCGTACGTAAACTTGATTTCCCCCATTAAAAAACTCGTTTTTGGAAAGCAATGCAGACTGTGGAAATGAATATGAACCAAACCCTGTCAGATTGTATAAGCTTCTAAGTTGGCTATCATGTCCAAAGTTCCATGTTACAAGGTCTTAATGTCCTGTCAACACT
Source organism: Dreissena polymorpha (assembly GCF_020536995.1). Taxonomy (NCBI): domain Eukaryota; kingdom Metazoa; phylum Mollusca; class Bivalvia; order Myida; family Dreissenidae; genus Dreissena; species Dreissena polymorpha. The sequence continues at coordinate 85,451,922 of NC_068356.1, forward strand.
GGCTCCATCTCCTTTCGAGGCGAAATCATCCCATGCAACTTCCGGAATCGGAGTTGACGTCTGTACTCTTTTTCAAAATGAGCAATACAAAGTTATTTTGTAAACATATACACATATACACTGTTGCAACGGTTTTTATTTTTTATTAAAATAGTGTATTACATGCGTAGAAGTCAATATTATGTTATAACTTTCACAATAATTAATAAGTCATATTTCTGTTGTTCTATATGAATGCATGCAAATTCATAACACATGATTAATATAGTAATAGTTATTACCGTAATAATCGGGCATCAGATAGCAGCGCAATGCACAAAGAGCTGCTTAACACAACTATTGATTTCGGAAGAAATCGCACATTATATCAACACTATGGCAAGGTTCGTTTATATTTACATTACACTTCAATTACAATAGAATATAACATTCTCATAGAAAAGAATATCAAGCCAAGAATGTAACTTGTTAAAAAAAATTAATCCTATACTGTTGGTTAACTGTTTTATTGTCAACAAATAAGAATTATGTCTCCAATATAAAATTTTAGAGTAAAACTGTGATTTGTTTGTACATAATTATGGGCATATCCTCGTTATGGTATATGTAACGAGGTAATTTTTATAACTCACTAAGTGATTTTTAGCGAGGCTGTTTTCGGAGAAAACCCGAGTTATTGTCATAGCCTGTTGTCCGCCGTCCGCCGGCGTCGTACTAAAACCTTTACATTGGCTCTTAAATCAAAGTGCTTCCACCTACAACTTTGAAACTTCATATGTCGAAGCACGTTGATGAGTTCTACAAGCCATACCCATTTTGGGTCACTAGGTCAAAGGTCAAGGTCACTGTGACCTCTAGATAAATAGTAAATTCTGACAAGCTTTCGCAGCCGAGCGTGGCACCCGTTATGCGGTGCTCTTGTCCTTACAACGGTTTACACATTTAAAGGTTATTGCAAAATTTGAGCTCGAATGACGCATGTCATCACCATTATCACTTTCATTATGAGCAGGTAAAGAATCATTAGTAGCATCAACACAAGCAGAATGCCATTCCACGAAATAAAGTTATTTGAAATCATGTTGAAAGTGGTAAATAAAATTACTTATTCTCGAGTTCATAGTTGATAAATACAATTGACGCGGCATATGATAGAATGTATTTACTTCAATGCGAAAACATTCCAATATATTGAGTGTTACGTTCATCTCAAAATGTATGGGAGACACGTTCTGCGTCCAATTCAGAACGTATATGGATGTTCTTCCCGTTTTTAACCATAATCCGATTAAAACGACAGTACATTGTACAAATAAATGGTCAAAAAACTTGATTATTAACATATGGTATTTAATCTTGATTCTTCTTTATTTTCAACTTGATAAGTTTAATATTGAGGGACGCACTTGTTTAACGAGTACATACACTTAAGTGTATATATTAAAAAGCATTATCATTTTGTGTTAATAGATAGTATTAATACCGACGATGAAAATGAGCCACCAATATCACTCTCGTCATACACAGGTACAAATCGGCTGTCTAGATGTGTTATTTATTTGAGATTTATTCTCTAAATATAAATTAAGATCAATGCAATCGTATGTCTGACTTTTCGAAATTGTCCTATCTTATAATCAAGAGTGTAATAGTCATTTCATGAACGTGCTTCTGTTATAAACGTTTTCGGGTGTAATAATTAATACACTTACGTTTGTGCTTTTTAAAATAAACTATTAAGCATCTGCTGTTATTTCAGTCGATCTAAGTTTATCAGGTTACAGGCTAAATCGCACAAGTAAGTCCATATGTTTTTTTTTTCTTGAACAAAATTATTGTTTCAAATTTACAAACAAAACAAATAAAACAAAATCGTTTAGTTAGCCTACTTTTAAAAGGTTTTGGAATCATACAATTGATATCTACCTAATATGGAATGCAAATTAATTCTTATTGACGTTTTATCTAATCGGATAGTGTACACTAGCGATAATATATCAAAGCGCTGAAGGCACTAAAGTTGTTCGCTATTGCATAATTTAAGACGCAACTCATTTTTCAAAATAATCGCAAGTTTGAAATGAACATACGCCATTCAAATTTATGAAGAGCGTGTCATAACGCACGAGTCGAGATTTGTGTGCACTGTTTATTATCCTATTTATTTCATTGAGATAACTTAGACAAAATAACAACAACATGGCCCTATTTGGACGATCTGAAAGCATAGAAAGTTTGATGAACATGGTAATGATTTTTGACACTATATACAAATTAAAAATATACAATAAGATAATTAATGAAAATAAATAAAAAATAAATATGAGAGCAATACTTTTTACTCACAAATTAGGTAGTCATAAAGACAGCCCTGTTGACCCGCACTTTTTTGTTTATGCATTACTTGTTACCCTAGCAGTTCACACGGTGTCAACAAATCTCACCTAAACATAGGTATAGGGCACTAAAGCGCTTTTTCGGCGTAGCTGTTTTGCCCAGCTTTTCACCTTGAATGACTTACATAACGCCAGTCGACACGCATGATTTTTTCGAATATTGCATAGGCTGATTCTAGATCAAACCTCTGAACTTTGGCTACATCACTGTATAGCTACATCAGCGCAAAGGATGAAGCACTGTTAAGTGTAAGAAATTCCGGCCTACTCTTCCAAACGACACAAATTGTGGCCCAGTTACAATTACGCGTTAAAATCGCGTGATGCTAGGTCAAAGTGTGAAATGAAGTCACAATAAAACAATTGCAATATGCTCCTTTAAATGTAAAAGAATGTCAAACGACAGAGTATTCTGAATAAGATTAATTATAGGTATTTATTGTTTTATTCATTTTTTATTCGTTGACCTGCAAAACATGATATCGGCCTCGGATAATCATCTATTTTAAATTTAAAGAAACTCTGTATTTTAAAATAACGTTTTGCATCAAGACGACAAGTTTCAATAATATGATGAAACGTTTCCAAATTGACACTTCTTTATAATTAGTTTTTTTTAGAATAAACGGTACTTTTTTAAATAGTTATTTGTCGTCACTTCTTTTTGAAAATAAACAAGGACAAACTCACCAATACATTCAAATTCAAAGCAAATTTAAAATTTAAAAAGTATTTCTTCGTCAGGCTAGTACGAAGTGGACTAACGTATAGTTTATCCTCTAGTTATCAGTATTTTTTCAATTCAAATTTGAAATATATAATGTTTCTCTGAATACGAATTGCGCATACCTCTTCGTAAATTCAGTATCGCTAGAATATGCCGCTTGAAAGTTGTTATTAATAAATTTGTAATTCAATGATTAAATAATGTTAAACAAAAGACAAAACTGTAAAGGTGCTACACAAGCAGCAAAATTGTACTCTTTAAGTTTTATTGACATACATTTTAAAACATTAATTGTGTTCTGTGTAGTTTTATTGTCTACAATTTCAACATTTTTTAAAACACAGTTCTACACACTAACATTTCATTTAAACATTAATTATATGCCCGTGTAAACATAAAATGTTAACAGAATTTATGGCCGCATATATAATTTAGAATAATTATATCTACAATAAATTATATTCACTAACATGACAGTATCATAATCAAGCTGATTGATAAGGATGATTTCCCTTCAAAAATATATATTGACGAGCTATATTTTAAAACGCGTAAACCAAGTTCTCCATATGTAAATATTTCATAATTCAATTTAATTGTCTCCCTTTTCCTTTCTACAAAACACAAAACACACACTGAACATCTATCTAAACATATTATGCATTTTGTCAATGTATATATTCAACCAGATAAATGCAATTTATGTAAAGTGGGAAAAATGAACACAAATATATTGCAATTGAGATTTTAAAACATGACTAAATGTACCAATGCGATGACCCCAGCTTTAGTAAACAGTTGCTAAATTTAATGATCTGTTTTGAGAAAGCAATCGGTCACTTGCCATAAATAAAAGACAGGAGGTTGTTAAGAGACGCAAAACAATTTGTTCATGACTTGTGTTTCTTGAATTGACTTGTCCTAATAAATACACAAATGATCCTTAAACATCCTATACAAGTAAAGCAAACATGTTTTGTTTTCATATTCCCAGTTAAAATATAGTTCTAGGGATATGTTATCATACTTTTATGGCAAGAAATACTTGAACACATCATTCACAACCTCAAAAAACTTACATAAGTAAACATTTGTTATAAAATAAATTAAGTATTTCTATGTTCGTTGACAAAAATAGATAATCAACCTTATTCTCCATTAAATGTGCAATACATCGATAACTATAATCACGATGAATATCGTGATAATGAACACCGGTTGGAAAACATGTTAGCTATTCTAACGTACTGGGATCAAATGTTTATAAATACATAATAACTACAGCATAAATAAATTATTGAAATACCAAATTAACAATAAGAACATCTTTTAGTGCAATAATGAATGCTCTTGTTCATGAATGTAATTAGGTCATGATGTGATATCCATTTGACACTGGTAGGTTTGGATGGATACAAAGATGATGCGCCTATCCGTTAGTACAGCATGTTCGGCTGGGATCCATCCCATAGTACGGAAGGTTTGGCAGAGGTAGTTCTCCGACATAATCTGCAATAACAAATCCTGAACACAGTCAGTGTATACACTGCAATACCGGTGATAAAGTCTTTTAAGCAATTATTTATTAAACTAATTGATCGGACAAGTAGCAGTAGTTGTTGTAGTAGTAGTCGAAGTAGTAGTAGTCGTAGTAGTAGCAGAAGTAGTAGTTGTAGTAGTAGTATTAGTAGTGGTAGTAGTAGTAGTAAAAGTAGTAGTAGTAGAAAAAAACTTAAATTGGCATTAACATGCCTGTTTAAAATGCAAATTCTTAAATATGTTTTGCTTTCATAAAGTGTGGCCAGTCTGATATTTCTTAAATGAATATTTAAAAAGGCTTTTACTTATCTAGCTTACCAAGCCGTGATTCAATTATTCTTGTTAACGTGTGTTGTATTTGTAGAAAAAATATTAAAAACTAGCGTGCACAACAACTACTCTTAAAGTTTGATTTTAATTTTATTTTATGTCAATCATGTTACAAATCTCCATTTAGCAAGTATCTTGAAATATTTGCAAAATACTAAATAAAATAAACTTGCCACAAATAGGAAGAATATTCGGGCAATTTAACACAATGTCATACTTTGATCCCTATTTAAGACTCATCAGATAGATTTTCATGTCACCGATACATGAAATTCAGGCTGAGGCTTACTTTTACCAAGTAACATAGGTTGAGCAATCATTTATATGAACTCAAACAATATGAACTACTAAACAATATCGTTTGGGGTCTTTTTGTTAAGAGACTACAATGTCTCAAGTCTTTGTGTTATTCAAGTATCTGATTATTATTATCTTGATATTATCTTGATAATCTACCTTTCAAGTTACCGAAATCATTGTGCTTACAAACACACCGTGTAGAAGACTACTGAAGCACACACAAATATCAAGTTCGCAAGCTCACTTGAAATGAAAGAGAACCTATGGGCACCTTGCGACATTCATAAGCACATCTATATAAACCATATGACCCTTGGAGACCATTTCAGTATCTTAAAGTTATGAAAACTATACAATTATTGCATAACTAAAATTGAGGACAGTTGAAGCTTCGGATATATCTTTGGACCCTTACCAGAGATCCAACCTTGATAATGTCTCATATCATATAAACGAGTTACAGGTGCTGCTGAATGAGCATTCGGTTTAAAAATAATGAGCAGTTTTATTATTTTAAACATTGAAATATAAGAGTATAACAAATAGTTTTTAAGAGTATATTTTTTAACTAATCAAATTGTTTTGGATGGTAATTTTAGGTTTACCAAATTTTAACATGAACAAATCAATAAATGGACTTTTAGTAATAATTACACATTCATCGATTAAAATAAAAATATATCTCACCTTGCTCAATGGATGAAGCTCCATTCATATCCACATCACTGAACCTGAAATAAATCAAACATAACTGTAGTATAGCGTCTGTAAATTAAAGTGATATATTTTAGATATACAGCGTATATTTACTAATGTATACATTTATACACGTCTTCGTGACCATATTGGTATAAAACACATATTAATAACATATCAAAATACTAAACTACTGCAATTACGTTTATATGGATATTTTTTTTATCAAACTTTGTGTTTCTTTATACATGCATTTAACATTTACTAAAATCTCTTGCAACATTGGCATTCATAACAGTTCAGTTATTGTACAATTTATGGTAGGCCAAACTGTTTTTTAATCAAAACATTAACTTACATTGAAACAAACAGACTTGGAGTCGGTAGATCAACATCTGAAACAAAAAACAGAAATATGTTGTGGTTTTAGTGTTATGTATCTGTATCTCTTTATGTCAACTGATGCTTATATTGCAATTGTGTTGTGCGTTTTTTTTGCCTACTCACACTGTTTGTGAAAATAAATATAATTTATACAATTATAAGTATTGCGCAGTTGTGACATGATATCCTGCAAGACTTATGCATGCTAGCCATTTTTTCATTTTTACATATTATATAAGCAGCAGTAAAAGCATATATCATGTCTCATGTAAGTTATTGATCAGAATGTTTAGCGATTTTCATAAAAAAAACATTCCCATTCTCTGAATAATAACCGTCCGTGATTACCAGTTCAAACACAAAATGGAGGCGCTCATCATAAGGTTAGTCAATATGCTTAAAATAAGAATCAGACAGATACAGCTGTCAAATCATTGTACTTAAACCTATGCCCATCTGTTGTAAATTTAATTTGTAACGAAATCTTAGTGCGCTAAAAGGGCTGTTCAAAGTTTAAAATATATACAGGTATTTTGTACAATATCAACACTAAAAACATGCAATATAATGGATAAAATTACGTGTGCCATATGCTAATGCGGATGAATTGGTTTCAGCCCTGCAATGGCTTGTGTCAACGTCATCAACACGTCTACCTCCATCTACTTCTAGATCACTGGAGTCTTCAGATGACAGCTCTGATCTACAAGCTTTTAGAGCGGTCTCCTCGACTCTGTTCTCAACATCTCCACAACTTTGGGAACATGTATCAGTACTTGATGACCTTTCGTTTTGCAAAGAGCCTTTGCCTAAACTGTTCAATGGTGACTCATCGCTGGTATGACTAATGGAACCTGAAATTGAACACAATTATTTTACTCTTAAGACATATTTATTGTGTTTCTGTTACGAACGTTGCTGTTACTAGCATTAAACATAGTTTCTTTATGAGTTCAGTATGTAATTACATTTAACTATTTTATTCTTCGTACCAAATTACCCCATTGTCTAGCATGTATATACCAGGTCACGTATTGTTTGTGCCACATTTTGTCATATTTGTGAATTGATTCTTTTGTTTCGAATATTGGTATGAATAAACAATTCATTGCTATTGCTCATTATCATTTCAAAACAAAATGTCCACTTGGAATAAATGGTATCATATAACTTATGTCATGTGCAGGTATGTGTCAATAGACCAAAAACATATAACACATAAAAAACAATAAATAAAACTGTAGTTTTGTTTCCTTAACATATATGGAAATAACCCCAGTTCGTGCTTGGGCATTACCATCCCCATTTCCAGCACTTACGTATTTTGCATTTTAAAATGACACTATCTAATTATGGTATACATGTATATGGAAATTTTGAGAATATCATTTCAATTAGTTTACGATAAATGTTTTACGGATGAGAATATACTACAGAAGAAAATTCACAATCAATTGTACAGGAAAAGGTCAAATAATGAAAGCAAAACACGCATAAAATGTTTTTTAAACAAAACATTAACGGTTTGGCCATACAATATGAACACAATTAACGATACGCAATCAACATAAATATGAAATAAATATCTAATGAAAGGCAATCGATGTTCATAACAAGCTGCGCAATTAATAAATTGACCGTCCATCTTGTTTTTTTTTCAAACCGGAAGTTACGGTGTTCTATTTATAATTTTGTGTTTCAAAATGATATTGAATTTTGAATTATTACTTGTTTCTAGAAGTTCGGAGCAAAACAAACACAATTTAATTAATAAAATTAAATTAAAAAATAAAAGTTAAATTATTAATCAGATTTTTGCTTCTTAGTGTGACCATTACGTCATAACTTAGTTTTCCATCAGATAAAGTCGTGCTTGTTTAAAGCCGTTTCTCTACTTGAACCACGTCGTAAATATGTGTTTTCGCTTAAATCAAAGTAGTTTCAATATAAACATATTCTGTTCACTCCGATATGTTTCCCTGATATCGTTAAAATCATCTAATCCGCTCGGAATATCCAAATTCAAACCTTCAAAAAGATATAATATTTTCTTAGTTTCGTTTTGCAGCTCCATTTAAATGTCAAAGATCCTTTTACATTTCAATTTAAAGTTTAATTCGTGCAGTAATGTCCTGTTTGACAGGTTTATATTCGTTATATGTTATCAAATCATATTATTCCTTGTGTTTGCTACATATAGAATCAATTCATATGTTTGAAGATATAATAATTTAAATGAAAAATAAACAAATAAATATCACACCAAATAAAATGATTCTAACTTCTAAAAACAACGGTTCAATCCATGTATTGATCCATTTCCCAAATAATAAAATTATATACGGATAAGCGGCCAATGTTTGGTAGATAAACACTCAACCAATACGTAAAATTCGAGATATCTGATATCTGATTTAAGTGGTCGACATTAAGTACTGAACTTCAAACAAGCAGTGTAACAGGGGCCTATCTAAATTAGAAAAGACCGCTACTATTTAAATGTAGGATTGATGTTCAAAACATTTGCTTGTCTCATTTGGTAAACATAAGTACAACCATTTAAATGGTCTTGAAGTACGTTATGCGCACATGAATTGTCGATACAGAGTTGTTTATAAGTGCGATTTTTACAAATGCGAATTCTAATACAACTATTGACTTGAATTGGGGAAATGAAATTAATTCTGGCATTTCCCGTTTCGTGTTTGTAACGATTCAACCAATAGGGTTTCTTAAAATGTTTATTTATGAACTCGTGCAAATATGCAAGTTGATAACACATGTATATATTGTGGATCTATATAGCCCTTTAAAGAGATTGTAGAGTAGATTGTAAACCAAAACAGAACGATATTTGAAGATTAATAAAGAGGAATATAGCATATCTATCCGAGTAGCGTGTCTACTCAATATCTTTCTTTATCTGTATGGCCGGTATATGGCGACTAATCGTTTTACCCGTCATTAGAACATTAAAGGATGATATCAGCGACATATACCTGATGAAATTGGTGTTTTACTATCATTAAGCCATTATGTATTGTAAACAAAAGGCGATGTTAACATTTTTATAGGTTATTAAAGCTTGTATTTTGTTTCAGAATCAGAGCAACTTTTTTCACCAAACGTACATAGGATACAGCTTTAACATAAACTATCTATTTATATCCCTATTAACAGAACATCCTTGCCGTGATAATTTTTCGAGTGCTTGTTTTGCATAATTGTATTATCATACGAGTTCCCATACTTGAGTTTTATATATAATATCCTCCTTAATGATATCTTCTGAGAAACATTTGAATTTAAAATGTTTCACCTCAATTTATTATTTTAGTTGATGTTTAATTTGTCTTTTTATATTGTTTCATTTTGCATGTGTCCCATTGTTTTTCGTTTGAAACACTTGATTATGTTATCAAGTCAGAACTATGAACGACTGTTGGACAAAACACATACTTTCACTATATGTCTACTTTAAGAGTGTGTTTTCTGTTAACTAGTTGAAGGTTATTTTATTGTTTGAATCTTTGACCCACAATTTAAAAAAATACCTTTTGTCAATCTGTAGATACAACTCCTTTTAAGCTAGAGACAATTTTAAAACTGTATTCTTTTCCTGATACCAATCGCCGGATCATAAAATATTTCATTAGACGCAATTTTCTGGTATCGCTATTTCAAACGCAAACGTTTCTTACGGGAAATGCAATAGAATCAACACCAGTATTAACTTATTATGTGTTATTATGCATGCAACCGTTTCTTGATTGTCATTGTTCGAATCTTTAAATGATTACATTGTATGATTCCGTGTCTCGGAAATATAAATTCTGTGTAGATGTTCTTGTCGAAAAGCAGATTCCCGGATGATAATTTACTTCGAAACTTTAAATAAACAGCGCAATAAAAAACGTTACCTGATAGGTTGTGCAACTGTGTATAACACCTGTGGTGAAGTCATTTTAAATATTTATAAATATTTAGATATATATATATATATATATATATATATATATATATATATAAATAATAGTCGAATGTAATATAATTCCATATTGACATTTGGTTTCCTATATTAACATTCACTCATGATTGATTCATAAAATGGTCAGCACTAAAATAAACTGTGTGGTCATGTATGCCCTTTTTTATATTCATTAAAAGTAACATTAAAAGTAACAAACGGTACGAAAAGTTAAATATATTCGTAAAATAAGATATTATGATGGGAAAATTATTTGAAAATAATTTCGGGAAAAAAATGCGACTTTGTAAATTTTCACAAAGGGAAATAAAATTGTATTATTATATTGATTTCCGTGTTGTATTGCATAATAAATGTTTAACCATTGTATGGGTTGTTGTCATATTATGTGGCTGTCTTACATGTACATGTAATTCTAATATGAAGATATACAACTTCGGTTGTTATTTTTATTTCTGGCTTTAATGCATACTTTCAATGCACACTTATTAATGAAGCGAACCTAACTCGTATATTTATTTACATTAACGTTATCAGATACTTTATCGACTGTCACATGAGTATATATCGGTCGGATGTTTTAAACCGGAAAAACACTTTACAGTGATGGAATTTCAATATTGAAACTAGGTTAAACCGAAAACCGTTTAAACAGATCTATAATTTACGATTTTCAATAATCGATGTAGGCAAATATACGTCATAAGTACACTACATAAATCATTGCGATATACTTTAAATAGGTTTCTTAAGATCAAATTGTTCAAATACCATGAAAAGAAAACTAAAAAAAATACAAAATCGGACATCGCAACATAAAACTAATAATAATGGTTTATTTAATCGATTGACGCAAACCTAAGAAAGATAATTGTTTCTAGTTACAGTTAAATAAAGAATGATGATATTTCATAAGTTTCGTTATTCCTATGTTCTCAGAATATATTAGACAAAATATTACATGTGTACTTTCCTTTTTACGTATATATGCAAAATTATGTTTGGAGCACAACTGGTAGATCGGGCATTACTCAATTTGACATTTTCATTGTTTATTTGTTTGTAAGTACATGCTCTAGCGTTTTTATCTAGGACTAGATTTTGGGACAATTTGTTCGATGCAGAAATAACGTGTGTCGAAATTATTAAATTAAATCGCAATGCATTTTGCTCATATTATGTCGATTAAATCAAGTAGATTATTTGACAACTAAATATGTGTATATTGTCAATAATTATTTAGCTATTTAGTTCCTATAAGACAAAGGGCCTCATAGTATGAAACATGTTGTCTTAGTACCTAAAATGAACATGACCGATTAATATTAACCGATACATAAGATTGTCATTTAAAGTATGAATACTTTTCACATAAGACGCAAATAATCCATTTGTGTATAAAGAACGCGAACATAATCACTGTCTGTATATGTACGCAAATGTCGAACGTCTTAATTTATTCACTATGAGATCTTGCATTCACCATCATTAAAAATACCCCACTGACCAGACTGTGTAATACTGATTTCTTAATCTTGGTAAATTTATATGCATTTGCTTTTAATGAAACTTATATCATGATCAAGTGTCTTTAAATAAACCAATAAGTATGAAAACACCCTGCATATCTGATATGCTCTATGCGATAAGGACACATAACGTTTGATGATTCTTAATTGATACGTAAATCCAAAATAGTATACACTGGTTTATGCAACCAATATCTACTTTTAAATGGTATACACTTTGAACATTTTTAATCCCGATCTTAAAATTTTGGGTTGTATAAATATAAACCATATCTGACAGTGCATTTAATATTTCAATATTTTATTCAAGCGTTATTTTAAGAGAGTATTGTTGTGGTTACTCTCGTTATAAGATTGCACATCTGTGTATTATCTTCCTTAAGTATTGTACTTTTGCCCTTAGGTACATGTAAGACTTGTGACTGATAGCTACAATGATCTCTTCCGGCGTATAAGTCATTGATATTTTACATCTCTACATCTTAATAAGGCGCTATACAAATGTGGTTTGATGTATTTAAATAGGATCCATTGTCTAATGACACCTTAAATATTTAAGAGCTGATAGTAAATCGTGTATCGATACCGATTTTTAAGATAGACGTTGGTGGTACGAACCTAGTGCCCGAGTGTCATGTTAAATTAGGTCCTGCTAAACAATACTACCCAATGTTAGAGACCTATGTATTGACCTATGCGCAGTTGAAACTATAATTGTTTTACAAGGTATTGAATTGTATTCCTAATGTATGAAAACCTCCAATTAGTAATTGCATTTATTCGTAGTGGAATCATGTAACCGCGATCCCATAATTCAGCTAAATAAGTTTTCTATACAACATGTGAAATTTATGCAAAACCGCGTAATACTATAGGAAACAGATGAGTGGATAATTTATTCTAATAGACTCACACATATCAGATTTAAATATTCAAGCTTTATATCGAATACACAAATTCATCGAAATGATTTAGACATGACAGTGAAACATACATAAATTACCAACACAACAACGTTTTTGATAAACAGCAAACACATCCAAAAGAAAAACACTATGTCGTTAATAAATCGACCTCACAACATTATCAAACAAATTATTACAACCTTGAACATATGACAAAAACATAACTTTCCTAATAGTGATTGAACATAAACATGTATAAATATAGTGTATATTACTTATTAAGAGACAATCATATGTGATACACTATTTCTAATTTAACAAATTGTATACTGTTGTTACTTATTAAAATAATAAAACAATAACATAATCATTTATTCATTACAGTGTGCCTTATTTTAATATCACGTATCACGTTGGTTGGATTTTAACTTGAGATGCTTAGCTTGTCGCATATGTTTATGAGTATATTTATTTGCCACACACAGTATTTCTATTTATATACTTAGTGACAAGTGTTAGGAGGATTGTATGCAAGATTGTAGAAGTTACTTCCCATTAAAATTACAAACTATTCCAAATTATATCGGACAAATTGGATCCGCATGACTTCTCAAAGATGGGTCGATTTGCTGAATTAATATATGTTACATTTTTAGTAGAAGACCTTCAACATAAAACAAACAAGACTTCGGACAGCGATTGAAAGAAATACCGTACATAAATACGTGTATAATAAAAACAAGTAAGGAGAGAAATTCACCGCCTGTAGATGGATAACTTATTTCAACAAGAAACATTGAGGGCTTCAAAGTTTAAGAAGTTATGTTCTACATAGCACAGTTATGTTTGATATGTTTTAAATTTGCTTACGTTGGTTCAGTAATTGCAATTCTAATGATACACATGAAGTTATTTAGCAAACACAATCAAACAAATATTTTGTCCAAAAATAGCCTTAATTGTGTAGGTATTATAACTGGTTCTAAAAATTGATGTGTAACACTTAATCAATTGATTGTTACGTCAACCAAGGCGTGCATAAATGATATTCCAACGTATATTTCAAATATAACACATTTTTCATCTATTTCTGTGTTGAGTTGAATCTGTTTGTGATATAGGCCTCCGGCCCCTGACACATATACATACATATATGTACTTATATATACATATTGTAATATATATATTACAATCTATGCAAGACAATGGTGTGTGCACAATTGGTTGGCATAACATGTATACATATTATCGAGTGGTGAACAATTCTAAACAATAATATGCTAACACATTATACAGTTTTTGCACGTAGTAGAGCAAAAAAGGTTACATTGACATCGTTTTATCCGAAACATGCGCATGCGCGAACGCACGCACAAACACACATGTATATAACCTAAAAAAAGTCTGCGAATAGGATGCTTACAAGTTGTATAGCTGAATTTAGGTTATATAGGTAGGGCCTACAGTGAATTGACAGATATTGTATACCGAGTAGTAAGCCTATCAAAACGAGATTTAGGACTTTCTCGGTAAGAGACTACATTTTAAACATAATTACACTTTTAAACTTATTTGAAATTATATCCTAGTCCTGTGGCAACACTCTTAATTATGTTTTACAATAGATCAAGAATTAATTTTCGCGTTTCAAGTGCTTTTACAGTGTAATTAGCAGTTTGTTTTATTGTGAGTTCATTTTTGCTTGACAGCATTATATACAATTCATGTATATTTGGGTTTATGAAAAATTAACGTTGGATATATGTTTTTCGTTCATCCTGCAATACAGGGCACTTGCATACCAAATGTAATGCGCACTAGTACTGCACATTGGGCACAGCCGTTGTTCTCTTGTTATTCCGCGATATCTGCCTGTTTCGATTTCTATCGGAAGGGTTCCGCAACGAAGTTGAGCAAAACTGCGCCTTAATTTGCGTACCAATAGGATGTCTAGATATGATTCATGTTCGTATTGTGATTTAATATGCTTGTATAGTTCTAGTTTGGGAGATGTATTAACTATACTCCACCAGTTCTGTAAGTATTGGGACTTAGCCCTTTCTCTAAATTGATTTATAAATCTGTGTGGGTTTGGGACATGCCGGTTCATTCAAATGTAATGACATCCATTTTGGTAAGTAAGTTCTTAAATTCATTGGCCCAATTTAAGTAGAGATTTAAGTTTGTGTTCAATAAGAAATAATAGCATTTTTTACGTATCTGGTGTCGGGCATGCTTATAATTTTTAGCACATATTTAGGCATCGAATTTGTGAAGTTATAACAAAAGGGTAGCGCCCACACCCGAGGATCGTGATATTTGATGTTTTTTCACCAACAAAAAGGTACCTTTTGCAGGCATGTCGACCGATTTGATACATTAATTTCTTTAAAACCCAAGATTTCACTTCTATGTAATCAAAATGGACGTATTTTACTGTCAAACAGTTTAAAGAAGACCGAATTAGATAGTTGACCATATTTATACAATAACGATAATATGCCATTCAAGGCTTTCAATTACCCTTAATTGCATTTTCGCTGGCCATTTTATTTAGTGACAGTGAAGGAAAGAAGCAGACACCAACGTAGGTAAAGGGCTGAACAACATCAATTAAAGTACCCGCATAACTCCAGCGTTCATTCATAGCTGGTTTTGCCCCTTTCTGAAGACCATAATCTTTGTTTTTTATGTGCTCACATGTAATCATGTTGTCGTACAGCATTGGTGCAATAAATCGAGTTGACTCCGTAAACCCAAAACCGTATCAGCTAGAAGAGCAACATCATCTGAGAACATAAGCAGTAAATGTCAGCATCATTTGGTGACATTTGTATCCCCCTAACACCATTATTTAATAACTCTTGTACTAATTCATTTATGAAAAAGGAAAAGAATTGGGGTGAGATCAAACACCCTTGTTTTAGACCGATTTTGCAAACAATGAAGTCAGTGTACCCGTAACTGCATCGAACACGAGCCTTTACGTTTTCATACATAGCCTTTAGTATATTAAACAGTTTACCTTGTATGTTAAATTCTTGTAGAATTAGCCATAGAATACTGTGATCTACTGAGTCAAATGTTTCGAACTCGGTCGAGCTATCATTTGAACAAATGTTCTGACCAAGTTCAATTACGATCGGACAATAAATCAGGGGGGCACGCGTATACGGGAGCTTACCGCATTTAAGTGAGAAAGTTGTTGCAAAACTTCAAAGATGGCGTCTTTTAAGTGTTTTTCGTTAAGGAGTAGCGGATATTTTCACCCGGTAAGCCAGTTTATATTTATATTTCTTTTAAATGAATAAGCCCTTTCGGCTCTACGGTGTTTGTGCTCCCCTCGGTTTTTTGTTTCACAACCGTAGACGTCGGAATAAAAAAGTTATTGAAGCAAAACCGTCGACAAATTTGTTGTTTAATTTCTTGACCTTCGAGATGTTGGATGTTCGAATATCATTTTCTCTCAAAATAAACAGTATTTGTGCATGTGTACAGTAAAATATAACATAAATAACGAATATTTTATTATCTCGACGCGTTGTTATGTCTATTAATTTATTCAATGCCGAATTATAACGGGTTAACCCCCATTTTTGGAACTAAACTTCCTTTTAAGCACATTTAGGGACCTGACTTCCAAATGATAAACAGCTCTTTCCTATGTTAAAAGGTTTTATGCGAAATAACTTTCGTGAATGAATTCCGCATTGGTGCGAATGTCTTGGGAAACATTTTCACTTGAAGAAATCAAGAGTTATCTTTTTCTATTAATTGTTATATTATTAATTTTTATTATTATATGTTTAATCGGCTATTATCGCGTACTTAACGCTAACGTTTAGTGTGATTAATATAAGACAATCGACGGTATTATTAACAGTGTAATTCTTACCTGTTTATTTCAACACATATGGACATACTTATGTTTGAATATGCATCCAACGGAATACTATGCTTACTATTTCCAGATATCTAGACGCCAGTTATATATGTTGAGGATGCCAAGATTAAAAAAGACGGCGTAACGAAGTGTGTACCGCTCTAGAATGCGATAGGTACATGAAAACCCACCAATCAAACAAAAAAGATTACGTCGAAGTACCTTGCCAAACAATCACATATACGTGCAATAAACGTGTTATGAAAAACAGAAGAGGGTAAAGCCGGTTTGATACTAGTATAAGGTTGATGTAACCAAATACTGCCATTGTTGCGATTCGGAATACATGAAGCAATTTGGAATACCTGGCATCTGCTTAGAAGATGCATATCGGTGGATGTTTTTTTTTATGATACTTTAATATGAATTGCTTATTTAATACAATGACATTTGAAGCGTTTTACCATAACGATACTGATACATGTATGTGACACATTTTGGGCGACCTTTTTTAAACCAGTTCTGAGTTGGTCACTATATTATAATCGCAAAAAGTGATTTTGTACTGGATAGAAAGATTTGTGCAAATGCAATACACGATATGATTTCAGTAGAAGTGATCAATATAATTTTTATACATGTATGTTTTTTCTCTTTTATACTTATGTGAATACATATTATTTATGACTGTTGTATTGAGAGAATAAAGTATCGGTTCACTTAGAAAGATTATTTCGTTTGTTCCTAACATAGCCTTCTCTAATCGTAAGTAATGTTAATATGTCAAATGCATAACGAATTAAATCCGACCCAAATCTTTTTTATCATGTATGTAAGTGCTGAATACAATTGAATATTTATGCAGAGACATCGTTGGAAGAAATGACGTAACACAGATAATGGTTTATTTTCATAGCAAAGTGAGAAACTGGCATCATGACATATACGGAATAAAACGTGTAAGTAAGTAGCACTCATAGCAATTATATGTCAGACGTGTCTATGTAGACTTTATAAATAAAACAAAAACACTACAAACATCAGCTATACATGTTTTGTTATGTTCGTGTTTTTTATTTGCTGTTTTAGTCCGGCTCTGTTGAAGGATTCTTTCTTGCATATTCTACATTTAAACTCATGTGCTCCATGAATGGGGCATGATATCTCAATCCTCCCCTGATATAAAATTTCTCATTACATATACTGCAATGAAAGATGCACTTATTTTCGCCCTTTAACCTGCATCATCTGAAAAGACAGTAAAAGAATGGTTAAAAAAAGTTCATAGCAGAATAAGGTCGACACGTCATAAAATACATGAAATTAATTATAATATTACTGAAAGATAAACGTTCTATTATCTCGTACATCAGCCACCACACAACCCATCTTCTTGAAAATAGGTGAATTGATTCAATTGTCGGCAGGTTTTTCGAACAGTATTATTATTATTCTACAGTAAGTAACGTGATTAAGAAAACACTTATATTGCACCACGTAGCATGCTATAAAACTATAATATTGAAGTACACATATACACTTTATTTAAGATGGGTAGGTATATCATGTCAAGCTCTTTTACATATGAAAGAGCTGTTTGTCATTTGGAAGTCAGGTCCCAAAATGTGCTTAAAAGGAAGTCAGTTCCAAATAAGGGGGTTAAACCAATAACGTTTGCCAATAAATTAATTATCCGTGATAAAACGGCGTCGGTAAAATGAAATAATCATGATTTTATTTATATTTTACTGTTCACGTGTGTCAATACTGTGTATTATAAGAGAAAATGATATTTGTACATCCAATTTATCGAACGTCCCGTAAGTAGACAACAGATTTGTGGACGGTTTTCCTTCAATAACTTTTTTATCCCGACGTCTACGAACTTGAAACAAAAAACCGAGGGAAGCACACACAGCGGAGAGCCGAAACGGCGTATTCATTTAAAATAATTATAAATACAAAGGGGCTTACCGGGTGAAAATATCCTCCCTTCCTTTAAGAAAATCCAACAAACGACGCCATCTTTGAAGTTTTGCAACAACTTTCTCACTTAAACGCGGTAAGCTCCCGTATACGCGTGCCCCCCTGATAAATGTGGCCTCTAGAGTATTCACAAGGCAAAATGTTGACGACGGACGGACGACGGACAAAAGACGTTTATTAAAGCTCACCATGAGCATGTTGTGCTCAGGTGAGCTAAAAAGCAGGCAAAAACTCATGGGACCCACAAAAAGCCAAAGGCAAAATAAAAAAATTCCATGGGAAGACCAACTCTGCTCATAAATTGCATGGTGAAATTGCATTGTTTGAGCAAAACTTATCAATAAATAAGACTTTAACTGCATACTTTATCTCAAAGAGGCTAAAATTAAATATTAACGGTACTTAAATTTGAGAAATGTCAGTTTTGGAAAGTTTTTCCGTTTCATTTTAAAATCCATCAATATATGGCAAAGTTATGGCTGAAATAGCAATTTTCACACAGATACTCATTCTCACAGGGCAACTGCTATATAGCGCGTTCTTTTAAGGGAACATATCCAGAAAACAAAAGAAACTAAAAGGATAAGTATATGTGATCATGAAGACTGTTAGAAATGTAAAAAAAAGAGTATTTTAATTCAGTAAACCCAATCAACACAGTTTTTAACCTTTTGTTTTAAGAATGGAATAACAAAGTTATTTTTTTTAATTTAATGCAAATAACATAACAAACTCTCCACAAATTGAAAAAGTTAAAACCATTGACTTAACAACAATTTCTACAATAATTGTTATAAAAACTCAAAACCTTGGGAAATGCAACCTGCCTGACGAATCCTCAACTAAATGCAAGGATAATTTAAACAACAATAAGGGATAATTAAGCCCATACATATAGTTAAGGAATTATGACGATCCATTTTACAAAATCAATCAATCTCACAATTATTAAAAAAATATAATAAAGAAAGAAACCTTTTTCCTCTGCTATTCCCTTTTCCAATGTTTAACTCTATATCCATCATGAATAGAAAGTCTCAGAATTTTGTTAAAACATGAAAACATGAGTTTTACTGCCTGGCGATTTGTAACTTTATTTAAGAACATATACAAATTCCAAACTATACACAAACTATTCTCTTTCATGAAACAAAATTTATTCAATGCATTTGCACATTTTCTGAGTGTTCTTAAACATAAGTCAAATTTTCATTAAAATCTTTCATATATTATTGATACATAGAGAACATGTCTTTATTGAAAGAACCATGCCATTACATTCCATTGTGAAATTCCATTTCAGATACATGGACATTTGATGACCAGAAAAAATATTATTCTCAATTTAAAAAGATTATAAATAAGAGAAAATAAAAAAATCTGCTTATTATAACAAACAAAATCCGTGAAATGTCTATAAATTGATGACAGAATATCTATGATAATATAATGTATTTAAGCCACATATTGACATATATCAAAGTTTTATTAAACGCCATAACTGTGCATGTCATCTGTATGATTCTAATCAAAAACATTAACAACAAGTGCATGCTGAATTTCATCAAAAATAACATTCAAAATTAATCTTTGCAGTTTTAATCTTTTACAAATTAATTGTACACAAGGGCATAACATGAGACAAATATATGTTTTTTCAACAGAAATATTATTTCTATTCTTATTATTTGTGTTACTGCAACCTTAAAGGGATCTTTTCACGGTTTGGTAAATTGACAAAACTGAAAAAAGTTGTTTCAGATTCGCAAATTTTCGGATTAGTTATGTTATTTGTGAGGAAATAGTATTACTGAACATTTGCCATGGTCTAATAAAGCCATTATATGCATCTTTTGACGATTTAAAAACCTAAAAATTATAAAGCGTTGCAACGCGAAACGATTGAATAATTTGGAGAGTTTTGTTATTGTCGTTTAAATTTGTGAAACTACGAAGATTGCTTATATAGCGTATAAAATACTCGATCATCTTATGTATGCTTGGCAGGATAGCTCAGTTGGCTAATGCGTTTTTACTTCAGGATTCCGGGGGTCACTGGTTCGAGCCCTGCTGCGAGCTACTTTTTTTTTCCTTTTTTAAATTTTATTTTTGATTTTTTACTAGAGCTTTTAAAATTTAATGTTTACATTTATCAATATAAAGCATTAAACGACAAACTTCAAAAACATGCCAAATCTGTGAAAAGGCCCCTTTAATAAAGCTGAATGCCAAGTGACATTTACACGAAAGTAACATTACAATAGTAAATGAGTTGTACACATTTTGAAAAAATGTCACTTGTCTGTTTTAAATTTAGACATTGACCCCACCAAAACCATAGAAACACTACTAAGTGTCTATATATGACATCTCAATAGCAATACTAGTGTGTTTTAAAGCAGAAACCATGCATATTTCTAATTTTAGTAACTCCATGTGATATTGACCCAATCCATGTTATGTACCAAATGCAACTCCAAACAATTGCATCAGTTATACGTGTATGATGTTTAATTAAAATGCCTTTACTCAAACTCATGCTAATGAGCAGATTTTTTTTACATTTAATACACGTAACCTTGACCTTGATTCCTCATATATAATACCTTGCATGGTAGAGAATAAGGAATCTATATATAAAGTTTGTAACTTATCTCTTTTCATTTTCTCAAGTTATTAAAAATAAATAATTGAGCCGCGCTCAGTGACAAGAGGGTGTAATGCATGTGCATAGTGTTGTCCAAGATTAGCCTGTGCAGTCCACACAAGCTAATCAGAGACAACTCTTTCAGCCTAAACTGGATTTTTGCTACGAACAGACTTTCTTGAAACAAAAAATATATTAAAAGCGCAAAGTGTCATCCCTGATTAGCCTGTGCAGACTGCACAGACTAATCTGGGACGACACTATATGCACATGCATTAATTCCCACAAATCTATCAGACCACCAGCCCACAAAAGAACAAAAATACACTATGCTAAAAATTTAAAATGCATTGAATTGCAAGAAATACGTCATAGTATCAAGTAAAACAAATAACAATGCAATAAAACTACACTCCTAATCAAAGTTCTAGATATCAACTATGCATCATCATTCGGTTTCAATTCGACCACACAGTCTGTGCCCGGGTACGCTGGCAGGTTAAGCTGGTACTTCTGTTCTAGGGTTTTTGGTACGAATCTCCCGCCCAGGTAGTGGTGTTTGCCTGTGAAATGCTTGGCACAGAGCTTTGGGGCAGTCAGGGAAATCAGCAGATCAGGTTTCAGCCCGTTTTCGTCCCCATTTTCCACATCCCAGCCTGGTGTAATTAGAACAATTTGTTTATGCATGAGTATACTTTTTTTTAAATACATTTCTACTTTTTAGTTAAAAGAGTGTTCACCCTCTTTTCATATCCAATAGGAATATTAGCAAATAAACTTAATACAAGAATGCACTTGAATTAAAGAGTTTTTGTCAATATTTTCAACAACCTGAACTGGCTTGTGTTAAAAAATGAAAATCAGAGGGTACATTTCTTTACAAATAAATTAAAGACAATATAATACGTTTCATGTTATTAAGTTAGAGATTTCACAATGTTTTCAACACCCCTGCCTAATTTTAAAACAACATCATATATTGTTTTGTTAATCTACGTTGAATTAATATATGAATGGGAAGATAACTTTCTGCTAGTTACCCTTTGCTCTATAGACTATAAATGATCAATCACATTTATTTATTTTACAAAATGATCTTAAACATACTTTTAACTCAAATTAAGTACAAGAAATTAAACAAGCTAAATCAGTTAAAAACAACAACATAAAATCAAACTTCATGTCACTGCCAATGTATATTGAATGGTAAAGTGTTTAATGGAAACGTTAACAATTGAAGAATTATGTTCTATATTTAATATTGAGTATGAAACGTAAAGACGTAAGAAATGCGAGATTAAGTGTTTAATGTTTGAACGCCACATTAGTGAATAAGTTACAGGAAACTATGAAAATGTGCATAATAGATGAACTAGTAGTTAGTTGTATGGAGCATGATTATATTTTATACCAAATTACTGGAAAGGGCTACAATTAACATATATTTGAGCACACAGAAAGGTAAAAAATATGCATGGTATTTATATTCTAGTGAATATAAGATTATGAGCATTATAATGAAAAAAAGTTTCATCTTAATTATGTTCTTTTTAAAATATGAATTGCCCAAATAGACCGCTAATACTTCATTACATATTAAGACATAAAGTTATCTTTTATTAAGTTTTTATTAAATCATTGCTGAGCTTTTGCTTTTATCAATTCTTATTTTATATTTCTGTTTATAATTATCCACACTTGTTCCTGAGACACTTTTGCGAATGTCAAGGAAATGTGTGCAAGTACTAAAATTTTTATGATTCAAATGTACAGGAACAACCATTCAACACATTTATCATCCTGTCTAGGTCAGTTGGTAAAGCAATGGAAATCTGAGGATCGTGGATTCCATTCAGGCCTCGCCACATTACTTCTGTGGGGACGAGTTGAAATTGCAAGGTATAGAAACAAGAGCTGTCTCCATCGAAAGATATAATGCCCCCCAAAAACGTTTTTTTCGAAACCTAAATGCAGATTTTGAAACCTAAACTCGGACCCTAAGTTCAAGGTCAAGGTCAAAGGGGTCAAAATTTGTGTGCGTATGGAAATTACACATGCATACCCAATATGAAAGTTACATCTGAAGCGACATAGAAGTTATGAGCATTTTTCAAAACCTAAACCCAAAAGTGTGACGGAAGGACAGACAGATGGACAGTGTGATCACTATATATGCCCTCCTTCGGGGGCATAAAAATATGGCTAGTGAATTTTTTCTTCAAGATTTAGTCAATATATTAAATAATAATTACAAGATAAATACATGAATGAAAGGAATATTCCATTGAGATATATTTAGGATAAAAACACTTAACATGGTAATTTAAAGAAATACTAAAGCAGCCTCAGTAACAATAATAAGCCTTGTTTTGAGAAAAGACTTAACACATGTTCATAGTTTTGTCGCAAATTAGCCTGTGCAGTCTGCAGAGGCTAATAAGTAACAACACCTTCCACCTAAACTGGATTTTCATTTAAAAAATTCCTTTAACTACTAACATCCATAAAAGTGGAAGGTTTCGTCCCAAATTGGCCTGAGCAGACTGCACATGAATTAAGCCCTGTTTTCCCAGAACAAGGCTCATAAAAGGATATCACTGCAATAAGTATTCAGTATACCAGAAGGGACATCAATACTGCATATTGGTGATTCCACTTTCTTCAATGTCTCCATAACAGGTTCAAATTCTGGTCGAACTGGCCCTGAAAATTTCCAAAACACATATCATATTTAATGGACCTTGCGATGAAAATTGAAAACATTTTGCACAGAGCAATCTTCAAAGAAGGAAACCAGTCAACCATTTTGAATATTATCGAGATAAAAAGATTAAACATGTACATGAAGAATATAAAGATTGATGAAAATCTGTCAAAGAACTTGTTATTTTAACAAAATTATCCCTTTCACTTAATGTTTTCACTTATAAATTTATCTTGAACAAAACTAGGCTTACAATAAAGTGGTTTAACAACTTAAACCAAAACTTACCTTTAAAGCTAAATCCAAACAAAGCGTCTACCACAAAGTTGTAGGAGTCTGTGATGAGGTGAGCCTCTGAAGGGAAGAATGACAGCAGGGGCATGTCCATGCCTTCACATTGCTTCCAGAGGTTGTCAAACAGGGCCTGGCTGGGCCGCTTGGGGTAAAATACAGTCGGCTTGTAACCCTAGAATACATTTAGTTTTATACTAATTATTTTCACGTTTATGGTAGAATATAGTTGGCTTGTAAACCTTTGCAGATTAGCCTGTGAAGTCCACACAAGCTTATCAGTGACAACACTCTCCGCTTAAAACTAGATTTCTGCTAAGAATACACTTTCTTTTAAGGTAGCGCACCCCTAATGGGCACATATCCAAATATAATTTAATTAATTATTTTCCTAATCAGCATCATTTCACTAAACTACATGCAAATTTGTAGGTAGGCTTTCCATGCTTTAAAAAAAAATATACTGATATTTTCAAAACCACCCTCACGCTCAGCTTTTGTCCAGTTTATTTTCACCCCTGGGGTATATAAAAGTTCCATAATTCATTCAAATTTCCAAATATGGGCATGCAGTTGGTGTGTACAGATGCAGTAAAGTTGTTTAAAATTTAAACAAGATAAAATAAGTATTCTTTTACAGACATTTATTTTTTACAAATTTTTATCTATGGAATAGCGCCATGAAATGAAAGTGATTTCAGCCAAGTAAAAATTGGGTCGGTTAAAAACAAAGTGTCATAAAATTCAAAATAGTATCATTTAAGTTATATTTTTAACTAATTTTTTATAGAAACACTATATACAGCAAAACTACCAAGAAATAGACAGATTTACCATTTACTTTTTGAAATAAAAATAAAAATGCAACATGCATCATTCGTATTTTCAGCAATATTACCCAATTTAGCAATTACGTTGTTTTAATTTTAAAAATTGAAGGATGTGCATACAAATTTCAACAAATTAAACAATAAACATAGCTTATATGCTATATTAAATCAAATTACGTTAGAAAAGAAATAAAACGCGTCGCAAAAAGTATGCGATGTCGGCAGGATTCGAACCTGGGCGGGAAGATCCCAAAAGATTTCTAGTCCATCCCCTTAACCACTCGGCCACGACAACTTCACATCAGTGGAACTTTAAATTAGATATCCATAAGTAAACAGGTAAAACGGCTCGTCAATCTTTGAAGAAATTGCAAAATCATATTTTTCAGATGATAATTGGATCAAAGTCAATATTTATAGTGAAAATAATGTATTCTAAATGAATTAGGTAAACACATATCAAAATTCGAAGTTTGAAAAAAATAAAATGCATATCTCTGAAATAACCGATCATTGAAGATCAGCAATGATCGTAAAATAAATCACGGGAAATCATTAGAGGTGTGCTACCTTAAGTAAAAAATACAATAAAAGCAGAGACGATGGTCCCAGATAAGTATATGCAGACTGCACAGGGTAATCAGGGACCAGGCTGTACATACATGCATTAAGCCATGTTTTCCAACAGCACAGCTCAATTAGTCATAGTCCAATTATTTTCATGATTAAGCCCATTTGGGTAAATTAAAATATGGTAGGTTTGTAAGCATTGAATCCATGCAAGATTCAAACCCAATCAGTTTGCACAGGTAGTCAAACAAGGGCTTGCTGTGGTGCTTTGGATAGAATATGGTTGGCACGTACAATTGAGACAAAATTTCGTACAGTGCAGTGCTTGACATGAACAATAGTCTGACTGTCCAATGAAACCAAAATATAGGCCCTCACAAGTCAAAAATGAATCTGGTAGACCCTGAGGACAAGTGAAAAAGTAAAGGTCTTCTTTTTTCTCTAATCAACAAGGAAAAGGAAACTAGAAATGTGTGCAGTTTACATGGATGCCTCTTCATTCAGCTTTTGTCTGAAAAAGCAACTTATGATAGAAACAAGGGACAAAATTGTCACAAAACCAGGTTTTCAATTTGAAAAAAAAGTCTGATAAAGGGAGACAACTCAAACTGAACTGATTGATGATAGTTACCCCCTTGTTTCAAAATAAATCTATTTTATTTGTGGCGACTCTTGACCTTGGAGATATCGATGTAATTCTTTTGCACGACACACCGTCTAATGACGGTGAACAAATGTGCCAAATGATTTTAAAATCTCACAATGAACGACAAAGTTATTGCCCTGACAAGCTTGTTCCACCCACCCAACAGCCGACATTCGCCAATCTAATAACCAGTTTTTTCCTTCGGAAGACCTGGTTAAAAAATGCAAAATCCAGTAGAAAACTACCTTGTAACCCTTGGTGCTTCCAGAAAATTATTGCTTCCTCATATACTTACAAACATCTTCAAGTGTCTGGCGCACACAAGTCCATCCCCTCCATTATTGCCCGGGCCGCAGCAGACCAGCACTGCATGGTTGTCCTTTGTCATTTCTTCTAATGGATAACACTGGATGTGGAAAATATGCAGCAAATTGGTATCACTTTATTCGAAAAATATGCAGCAAACAAGTAACACTTACCGGTAATATGCAGCAAATTGAATGGGATTTTTTTTCCTAATGGGTAACACTGAATTTGAAAAATGTGCAGCAAATGTAATTCTGAAATAGACATGGAACTTCATTATGCTTCTTCTGTTACAGCATATGTATAATATTCATGACCTTCCATGTGTTGAACATGCACTAATCAAATCTCCTTGAAAAAAAACCCATCCATTTTGACTTGAAAAGTTGTTCAAATGTGTCATTAAGCACTAGTAAGTCAATAAAATTTCCTTTTCGGAATTAATATAGGGAACCAAAGTTGACACACTTCTGTTCTCTGGCTTAGGGGTTGTTACACTCGCTTCCCACCTAAGGTCATAAGGATTCAATCCCCACACAAGTCATATCGGATTAGGATAGTGATCACCATACCAGACATGTGGGCTTTACTCCAGGTGCTCCAGGTTTCCCCAAACAGCACAATACCAAACCATAATAGAATTTATAGAATTAACTTACAGCTTAAAGCTTAAAGTTGTCATAATACGATGTACACTGTAGGACATACAGTGATCCCAATAGCTCATCTTGAGTTTGAACATTACAATACTTTTGCAAATTTTAAATCTGCTTTGAAAAGATCATTCAACATGAAAATGTTCTACCTATAAAATGTTCTACCTATAGAACCTACATAACAAACACTTTATATGTTACAATTTTGTGTACATAAGAGAAAAAGTACATTAATAATTATGAGGATTAAAATGTTTTGCATAAACAAGTCTTCATAAAAAATTATTCTCAGTCAAACATCTTGTCTGACTTACAAGTAAATTGCGTAAGACTTGCTACGAATTTTTCAGACCTAACATAATTTACCACAATTTGTTTAACTTGTTTGTAAATGTTCATTTTTTATTATAATATATAGTACATGTAATTCATAACATTGTGCATGCAATTGCTTTATTTCAATTAAATGTTTTTATTGAATTGTGATGACAAAAACACACAAGAAAATGAAAATGAAAAAAAAACAATATATTTTTTGGTATGCAATTCATTGACTTTGACCTGTTCGTGACCCAGGGACGTACAATCAACTTTCAAAATTATGAGCATTTTAATGCTAACTCAAATGTCAACTATTTTATAATGTGAATTTCAAGAATGTTTGTTTTGCAAGCTAATATAATACTTGGTTGATCTTGTTTATCTTGGTAAAAGTGGTCCAACCATCTACATAAAATACAAATCGACAAGAATCCATGCATAAATATCAATGTAGATTGGAAAAGCATAAGGTACTTAAGCTGTGGAATCTAAAAGAAGACCAAAATCATGTCATGGTTTACTTTCAAGTTGATGAAATATTTTAATATAAATTTTGGCAATTGGAATTTCTATCTGACCATGACAAATATACTGGTTTGTATATAACCATGTTCACTGTGCTTCTGAGCAGAAAATGGTTGACTATAAAACATGTTAAATTCCTGTTTTCCAATCAGACACTGCAACATTTTTATTACAAACATCTGTCAAACATGATATATATCTCTGAAGTACCAAAATTGGGAACTACATTGACAACATACTTTTCAGTCTAAAGAAAAACGCTCTGTCTGGTAGTTCTAAATGGCCAAGAAACTACAGGGGTAATTACCTAAATTATTTATAAGACCTAAAAGGTTTTGTATGTAAATACAGGCAATTCTCTGATTACAACAACAGTTTCCTATAGGATCAAATTGCATGGCAGTATATTTTCAGGGAAGATCATTATGTAGATGTAGCATTTTTGCAAATTTGGTCTTGTATGGGAAACATTATTTTTGAGCACGCTGTGATGAATAATTAATCAGTACACAAACTTTATGACAAAATCTTATGTGTTGCATATGAACCTTTATGTGTTGCATATGAACCAGAAGGCTATGATGACCCTTGAGCACTAACCAGACTTCCTGAACACAAACACAGGCTTATCTTCGACAACAGTTTGCACAAAGAATGGATTTCTGTTTAAAGAGACTTCTTTGAACAAAACATTCCATACAAGGGGAAGCGTGGAACTGCACAGGCTTATCTGGGATGACATTTTACACATCCCAGGGCAGGGCTCATGTCTGGATTTCAATGACACTGCAGCAAAACCTCCAACTGTTTCAATATCCAGTCTGCCAACCAACATGTTAATGAATGTCTGAGAACTTAATTATTTAACACCATTTGCAAACATTCAAATATATCCCTTTGATAGTTCTGTATGATCCCTTATCAAGAGTAACTTCATTGATCATAATCAGAAAGTGGCTGTAAGAACAATTTTGATAAAGATGATGGAGTCAGTGGAATACAAGATAAATGGCAACATTGTAATCATGTTGAGCTGAAGCAAATCTACCAATTCATATTTAGAGTTACAACTTGAAAACTTAATGAATGAGAGGTTGAAAATTATTTATGACCCTTGCTTATTATACATTTACCATCCTAAAATGAACATGGGTAAGTGATTCTTATAGTCTGAAAGTGAAGACAAAAGAAAACTGATATATATTCTGCGTAGATAAAAAAAGAGCTTAAATTGAACCCTTATGCCAGATGGTGAATGGTAACAAAATCACAATAGCTGGGTATGCATATGCTAAAGTAAGGTAAACATATTGCATGCTTTATAACGACTCAATAATACTTAAGCTGCTTTCTGGAAAAAAAATGGACTTAATGCATGTGCATAAAGTGTAGTCACAGATTAGTCTTGCAATCCACCCAGGGAGACAACACTTTGTGTTTAGACTTGATTTTCGTTTAGAAGAGCTTTGCTTTAAGTACAATTGCCACAAAGGTGACAGAGTGCCTGACTTAACAGTTTAATTTGGGATAACACTTTATGCATTAAGCCCAGTTTTCCCAGAACACAGCTCCATCCATTGCATATACTTCAGGGCACCTTAGCAATGGCCACTGCACAGCTGTATCCTGCCAGTTCCATCAACTGCTCCACACTGAATGCATACTCTGTGAACAGCTCCTGATCTATGTTCTGAGCTTCCACCTGGCTGAAAATAGACCAATCAAAAACAGAATAAGATTGAGCTTCTGATTGGCTAAATCAGACCATTGCATATTCCCTGAGATGCTCCTGGTCTATTTTCTGAGCTTCTGATTGGCTGAAAATAGACCAAAAATATTACAAATCAAGAACTAAAAATCCATGGGCTGTCACTTGGTGTAAACAAAATCAACAAATGGCAAGGTTATTATAAACACCTTTAACTTATCCAAATTAACAATGCTGTAATGTTTTTTGAATTTTTGAGTACTTAAACAATGGAGACAATTCATTTACTTACACAAACTTCCATTTGTCTGAAAATAGCCATTATAAAAGAATGATCAAGATATGACTGAGATTACTGATTCTCAACAGAGCAACAAGTATATGGGCAACCAAAATGTACAATAATCAAGGGAGCTAACTCTTACATATCAACTAAATCATAATTCACAAGTTATCCTTCATAATTTACCATCACAATGTCCTCTAAATAAAACATACAACAAACTACAGAAGTGCAAAAAGTTAATTTTAAGATGTGCAAATACTTATGTAAATTTAATCAGAAAAGGAAACACTATATTCCGGTCTTTCTAGTACCAAATTTACATACAATATATATGCTGGAATCATTTCTAAAGCAACAATATCTCGTAAGAATTATTTGCAGACTTGATACAATTCCCCCTTAGCAATAAGACATCTATTAACTTTATGGATCAAATTATTTATTCAATTAGGAGATCTTTCATCAGGGGCTTTACAGCCAAATTGGAAATGGAAATATTCAGTGTCTTATGCCTACTGGTTACTATTTCTAATCGACCATACATTTTGGCATCCATGGTGCCTTTGGGTGGTTATAAGACCTCTCAAAACAAGAAAAACACTCTTGAACACTGCGGCTTAATGTATGTGTTTTGCTTTGTTTCCAATTAGCCTGTGCAGTCGGCACAAGCTAATCTGGGACAACACTCTCTGCCTACACTGTATTTAGGATAGTAAAAAACTTCCATAAAAGTGGAAATAGTCATAGTACCTCACTAGAGCTGCAATGATTCGATCCGATTCATCGAAAATCGATTTGAAATGCTTTGATTCGTTTACGATAACAAACCTACCAAATTCGATTCGATTCTTTAACATATATACATATATATACATAGATACGTAAAGCACGCTGTATTCTGACTATTGATACGGGAAGGTGAAGGTTTTATCTTTACCTGTAATTACGACCCGCGCGATTGGTTGCTTATTACTTTAGTCATCCAATCAATAAGCGCATAACAGTCTACTTTCGGAAAAAGCGTCAAAATGGCTGAACAAGTTGTTGCCGACAAATTGAAATTATCAGATGCGCCTAAGAAGCTAAAATCAAAAGTGTGGCAGTATTTTGGGTTTCGGGATGGCAGCCCTACCGATAAAGCAAAGTGTAAACTGTGCTTCACGGATGTGGCGTACGCAAAGTCCAGCTCAACCACTAATCTATTGCAACATGTCAAACGCAAACATAACGTTGATTTAGCAAGACTAAGAGGTCGCACAAGTGCAACTACTGAAGTCGCGAGCCAGAAAAGTAGTTCTATTTCTGTTGGAATTTTCTTAAGTTTATTAGAGAATGTGATTTGTCCTACAGGTAACAGGTGATGCTGTCATGGTACAATGGTAGACAAGCTTATAGCGGTTTTGGGTAAAAGTATAATAGTGATAGTACTATCATTCAACTGATTCCAGATACGTTCTTATGATTATTTATTTATTTTTTATATATTATTGTGTAATCAACACAATCTTCTAGTCAGAAGTTTTTATATTAAAATTCCTTATTTGCTTTTCTTTTTTATGTGTTTTATTGAAATCACATTTGAACAGAAATGTGAATTTTGAGGCATAAGAGTGAATATATGATATAACTAGGTTTGAAGATGAATCAAATAAAAAAAATCGGTATCGGAGTGTCTGAAATCGAAATCGAATCAAATCGAGCTGTTGGTGAATCGTTGCAGCTCTATAAAAATACCTCACAATAGCCTTTGAAGACTGCTGACAATATTATAGATCATGGAATGAGACAAATGGTTGACCATTTATACAGTTTTGTAAACATGGTTGATAATATCATCAAAATAATAATCAATGTGACTGTGTTTATTTGATTCACGGGGGTAGGTTATTTGTCCCCATTTAAGTCTTTCCACACTTTCTGCACATTGTAATTAAGCTACCATTAATCAAACATTCAATACACGCTCACAGTTACATTCTTATTCTTTTATGCACAAAATTAATGATCCTATAGTGAAAAACAAGTTAGAACTCTAATTTTATAGCTAAAATGTTTATCACCCAATATGAAACTAAAAGACAATATAGACCCTCCTAATGTTTATACATACAACCCTTGGAGAGTGTCATACAACATTAGCTTTTAGATTTCTCCAGAGGAAATCAATGTTAACAGCGGGAAATAATTTAGATACGAATTACCTTTCTCCATTAAATAGCAATTACTTTTTAGATTCACCACATAAATGAAGTAGGTAGTCATTGCTAGCACATGATAATGTTTAAGAAAATGACAATTTCTAATATGTCCCTTTTACTTGATTGAAGCCATGAATTAAGTTAAACCTGTATGATTTTTTAACAATTTAACTACTGGATATTAAACTGATATTTAGTGACATCATTTGTCAATATGAAGAATTTATAAAAAAAACAAGCAAATTCGTTTAATTGATCTCCCCCGCCAAATAAATTTTGATTATGGATGGGTGTAGAACTAAAACAAGAGGTATAAGTGAAGGGTTGTGCCTTTTGTTAATTATTTATACCTGTGATGGGTTTGCAGACAATAAAATATGAATAAATAAACATTGATAGTATCACAACAAAAAGAGAAAGTGCTTTTTATGAGAATTTCCTTAAATAGAAATCTTACATCCTGAGTTTTTGCCCCGAAAAGTAACAACATACAAAAATAACAAAGGACAATAACTCAAAACTAAGAAAGAGGAGGGTTCTTGAGCGTTCAATATTTATTTAGGTTAATTAAAAAGTCTTGCCTTTTCCACGAAAACATTCAATCTTAATATACACTAAATCTTCAGAGTGTTGCAAAGTGAACACAATTAACATCCGCCATGACATACGTGGAAATAACATAAATAAGTTTTTAAGGTTAATCACCCATCATTAAGTACGGGATTCATTGGTTTCATTTTGGAAACATGATTAGTCACATACATGTATATTCACTTTGTAAATCCTACTTCATCGTCCCCATGATGATGTTTGAGAGAATGATGGTTTACTTCATAAATATAATAGAAAACAACAAAATAATACAAATGAATCTGGCACTTTAAGGGATATTACCTTCAATCTGTTCCTACTAATTGTCATTGCAAGGGTTATCGAGTTTCACAGCAACAAGGTGGCGGTCTGTATATGGGACAGTTTTTGTAATTGAATGGAGGTATGGCAGGTTTCTGATGATAAGATCCATTTTATTATGGTAGAATCCTTACCAAATAAGACATATTTAATCAAAATGTGTGATTTTGACCTTTGTGTGTGACTTTGACCATGACCATAGCAACCTCACAGGATCTTATATTTGACACTCAGCTAGATAATGGAGAACAATTGTGGACAGTTATTGCAGAATCCCTTGATGCATATATATAGTAAAGGAATGACTTAATAATGAATAATTGATCAAATGTGTGACCTTCGACCTCAATGTGTGACCTTGACCTTAGCTCCTAGGATCATGGGTGTTCAATGTGAAGCAGCCTGATTGAGAACAACTATGGCAAGTTTCATGGCTCTGGCTCATGTGTTAATGGAGATATAGCTCTAAGTGTATATTAAAAAGCATTTTTTCAAGATACAAAGGGCCATAACTCCGTTATTAACAGATGGTGTACAATGCCATTTGGCGTGCATCATCCTCGAATCCATATATATACTGATACCAAGTTTCAATGAAATCCACCCAAGCACTTCCAAGATATGGCTCCGGACACAAAAGTGCGGGACGGACAACACCAAAATAATATCCCTCCGCCAATGGCGTGGGATAAAAAATATATATGAAAGGTTAATGTAAAATATTGTACTGAGGTAAAAAAACTGCTACTTATTTCATACCAGTTGTTAATAGGCATACTAATTTGATTTTATGCATAATGTTTATGATTTGTGAACTTACAAAATTCAAAAGAGCATCTAAGGTAATGTTTATGATACTTGAAAAAAGGATATCTGAAGCCTTTTACAATAGCTGCCAATAAGTCTGAACTGTAAAAAAGAATTTGGACTATCATTGGAAACAAAAAGGATCCTTCTAAAAAGCATTCTAGGAAAACTAGGCTTCATGCAATGCGTGTAAAGTGTTTACTCAGATTGTAAGCCTCTGCATAAACTGGATTTTCGGTATGAACTTCCTTTACATAAAATCTTCCACAAAAGCAGAAAGTGTTGCCAGCCTGATAAGCCTGTGCAGATTGCACAGGCCAATCTGGGACGACACTTAATGCACATGCATTAAGCCCTGTTTTTCCAGAATGAGACTCATATAAATTTATTACAAGCAGAACTCCGGGTTCTGATTCCCTTGACAATGTCTCCTTACGATGTTTTACAAACATAAGTCTCAAATGGCCACTGTGTCAATATTTCTCTTTTGTTGTATAGCTTTAATTGGTCCTGAAATAACAGTCAAGATCAACAGACCATCAGGGAGTTCTTTCTATAGGAGAAATCATACAAAGATGGCTGATACATTGTGCATAAGTTATTGGACCCAAGTGATGGGAATCTCTTCGAAAAGACTTAATTTGATACAGAGTGAATTTCATTTTAGATCTAAACTTAAAAATACTTTATTTTTCAGTTTTCTTTGAAAAATTAGCTTTAAAACTAAAATAGTCATATGTACAGGGAAATATATATTGAAAACTAACTGTATTTGTATTTGTTTGTGTACAGTCATTACTTTCAAGTGGTGTATACACCCACAATGCATCAATAGGGTTTAAGTGAGATTTGTATCTCTGTTTTGCCAAGATTTGTGATTTTTTATTTCTTGAAAAATTAAGAACAATTTAAATGACCAGTAAATCAATAAGTCAGCATGACTAGTTCTAGTCAAACTGTTTATGATAATTTAAGAAAAAATTTCATGCAATTTTTATTTAAGATTTGAACTGTTCATGAACAATTTATGAATAATTCATGAACTGTAATGATCCATTTCACCAAAGCAGAAACTATTATAGCTGCCAAGTGATAACATTTATTCTGTATGTGGCATATGTTGAACAGTTCTTTTGGTCACGTAAAGTTTAAAATTACAACAATTTGAAACAGATATGAAGGATGCATTATGGAGGAATTCAACACGTTAAAAGAAACAAGCATTAAATAAGAACAATCATGTTTGACGATGTGCGCTTCCAATACCAGTAAACTTGTCTTATAAAGTTATAATCTAAAAAAACAACAAGAAATGTGACAGAAACACTATGTCCCTTTCTGCGCCGCTTTGACTGTTTTTTTTTACCTTTGACCTTGTAGGATGACCTTGACCTTCCACCACTCAACATGTGCAGCTCCATGAGATACACATGCATGCCAAATATGATGCTAATATTCAATATTGCAAAAGTTATGGCAAATGTTAAAGTTTGACCAAACAGACCAACGAACAGACCAACAGACAGGGCAAAAACAATATGTCCCCACTATAGTGGTGGGGGACATAAAAATATGAAAAATATTTAGTATCAAAACATTAGGAAAACTAGACAGTACATTTCTTCAAAAGTGTATTATTTAAAATAAGTGAAGAGTATGGCCTAAACACATTCTTTAATTGTTTCCACTAACCCGCCGCCCCTAATTTATTGCTTCATTTGAACATTAATAATTGCTCACAGTTTCCATTAACTATACATCCCTTTTAGCAAAATAACAAGTGGTTACATAACCACAAATTGCCAATCAGACACTAAAATGAACCTTAAGTGCCTTCTTCATTTTAATCCCAAAGATCATGTTTCAAGCATGCAATCCTACCAATACCATGGTTTTAAATCATTTAGTCTGAACAGAAGATGATGGAGTGCATGCAATTTGTGCTCATTATTGATGCAAAGAAAACTCTGGAAAAAGACAGAGGATAATTTAAAACAGTCTCTTGTGTAATTTCTGTGCATAATGAAATCTGTAAGTTATAGTTTAATTTAAATTTTGCATTCACAAGTCACTATGTGAAGTGTCATTAAAAGCAAACTTGTAATTTCATGGGAAGATCTCACTCCAAACTATACCATAACTGTAAATAAAAAGGAGATTCTTAGAGTCTCTGCTCAAAAACAATATCACAGAATATTCTTGCTTGCTGTTCAATTACCTTGAACCAATACCAATGTGTTTCGTTAACAAGCATCAATTAAATTAAGTGTTTACATAAGAACTTCATGAGAACCAGCCCACACCATGCCTAATTTAATATCCTATTTTATTGAACACCAATCTACATGGCACTAGGTCAATATTGATACTGGTACATTCACCCTAGACTCATCAATATAGACAACAAGTCTCAATATTGATACATTCTACCCCTGCAAAAATTTGTTCTAGAAATTGGAACGGTTCTTCAGTTAAGCCACATCAATGTATACAACATTAAGCTTCTGTTCCTACATGGGCAGATTGGATAATAGAAAGGATGCTTAACCCTTTACCACTAAGATACGTATTTTGACACATTGTAGTCCAATAGATAGTTAAATTAAATAAAATACCTTTCTTACTAAATTCAAGTTTTAAAGGCTTCATTTCCAACCCTTAGATACTGATAAGCAGCCAACAGCATAAAATCTGAACAGCCTGCAAGGTACTCGCAGGCTCTTCTAGTTCTGTTCTGTTTGCACATAGCCATTTTCACTTTGTCTCGGAGTGGGAAAGAGTTTAGTAGGTTCATTGTTATCAGCACCAGGTAGATTCTGTGCATACAAGGCTGAATCTTTCCACATCTTCAACAGAACAATGCTACTTAATGCACATGCTGTAATGACTGTATTGTGTGCCAATGCACATGCTGTAATGACTGTATTGTGTGCCAATGCACATGCTGTAATGACTGTATTGTGTGCCAATGCACATGCTGTAATGACTGTATTGTGTGCCAATGCACAAGCTGTAATGACTGTATTGTGTGCCAATGCACATGCTGTAATGACTGTATTGTGTGCCAATGCACATGCTGTAATGACTGTATTGTGTGCCAATGCACATGCTGTAATGACTGTATTGTGTGCCAATGCACATGCTGTAATGACTGTATTGTGTGCCATAGATTTTGTTGATCTTGCAACTTAAAAAATCAAAAGACTTAAACAAGTCTTTAGGTTCTACCACCAATAAAGTCATAATGTAAACCCTCTACTCTGTGGAAGCATACAAATCAGTTTTGTCAACATTTCTCTGATTGTCAACTTTACTAATCATGTTTTCTTGGAAACAAGGAACACAGATGGCAAATATAGATCCATTGAAAATAGCATCAGACATCATAACTAGTAGGACTTTATGAACAAATTATCTGACACATACATTTTTCAGGAGGATAAGACTTTTCTGATATGTCCATTTTGATATTCATCCAACAAAAAAACCTAATACAACTTTATGAACAATAATTATATGAAACATATAAATAATACAACAAGTTGAAACTTTAAAGAAGATGAAACCATGGTAATAGATGACATTAATTTGCTTATATTTAAAGTGATTTCCATCAAAATACAATTGATATTTTAAACTGTCCAGAGCTAACAGACAATTCTGAAACAAACAACTTGATTAAATGGAGCATTAATAATTCATAAATGGGCTATTCATTATTAATTATGATATTTGATACATGAAACCTATTAGGACTACCATACAAATACCTTTTCCAGACATATACTTTAATAGCAATTAGGAACTAAGCCCGGCTTTTCATAATCATTGCAACAAGATTGTAAATACATCATGTTTTGTAAAATTCTGTAACATTTATTTTTAAGATTGTATGAATTAACTTCAAACAGTGTAACACATGGGCAATGCTCTGTCAAAAGGATGTTTAATGCATGTAATTAAAGTGTTGTCCCAGATTAGCCTGTGCAGGCCGCACAGGCATATCAGGGATGGCACTTTCTGTCCAAACAGGATTTTCATCAAGATCAGTCTTCGTTTAAACAAACACTTAAAAAAAGCAGATAGTGTCATCACTGATAAGCCTGTGTGGCTAATCTGGGACAACACTTTAAGTACATGCTTTAAACCCCCCTTTCACAGAGCGCAGCCCAAATTAATACAAACTAGACTGTTGTCACAAACGTATACAGTAAACTCTGCCAATACCGGACTCTCTGAATACCGGAACTCTCCCGATTCCGGACGGTCGGGCCCGTCCCGTATTTTCTCCTTCTATTTCTTTGTTAAAAAATGTTGAATAAACCGAACTCTCTGAAACCGGAAACCCGACGGTATCTCCGTAAATTTGGTCATTTTCAACGTAAAATACATTGAGTATACCAGACGGTCTAAATTCTCAAGATGCCCGAGGCGTGAAAATAACAATACCTAGTCAGCACAGCGAGTGCGGTGTCACACATTTTGCTCGCGCAATTATCGATAATCGGATTAAACATACCATAAAGGTGTCAAGTCGATACCGCGCTATGGGAGTCCGATTAAGTAAAGTAAAACAAACTGTGAATGTCTATAATAGACGTGCGGTAACACCAAAAAGTGATTGACTCGATCGTTTAATTAATTATTTATTATCGCCTATGCTAAACAATTTAATTAAAAAATTAATGCATGCCGTTGCGATGATCACTTTCTTGTGATCTTCTAGGGTATTTTAAAAGATCTTATAGCCATGTTTTTAACGCTGACATGGTTGTCTGTTTGTTTGTCAGATAAACTGTAAGAAATATGACTGTTAAATATCCATCCATCTGTATGCAAATTCATTCATTGCCGTTTACTAATTTCGAACGCATCTAAAATGTCGCAGCCTCCAGCTAAACGCAGACGCGTAGAGCTTACGTTAGAGGATAAGATAAAGCTCATCACGGAATCAACTGCTCAACCAAAACCATCTCTGAAGGCACTCTGCGATGCATACTCTTGGTAAACCGGAACTCTCTGAAAACCGGACGATCATGCCGGTCCCGAGACCGTCCGGTTTACAGAGAGTCTACTGTAGCACCATTTTGCTTAAACTTGTCAGATATATTCAAGGGCAGATAACTCAGGGATAAAGGGGTCATTCACCAGAGGGTGAATGTTAACAATATCTTGAACATCTCCACATCTCAGAGATGACATAGTTGAAGTTTTAATTTCACTGCTTGTACAATATCCAAGTATATTGCTCCACAAACTTCTATGTGGAAAATGATTGATTCAGAGCAAATCTTATTTAAGCTGCAAAGCCTGAAACTCAAACACATCTTTGAGCAAAACTGGGTTACGATATAGATCAAGTAACAATAATAAACTTGAATACCAGGGTCAACAGGTTTTTGTAATGTTTTATTTGATATCATATTTTAATGATTATCCTTGTTTAAGTCTTTTGTTTTCTTGCATGTTTTAATTATAAAAAAAACTAGAACAGCCATGGTCGTGCCAAAAATACTCTGTCAGTGGACAATCACAGTAAGATTTAAGTACTGGTTATTATAAGATAAGCCATTACAAAATGTCATCATGAACATCCACTAGGGCAATAACTGTGAAATTATTAAAGCAGGAGTTGAGGTTCATTAATACTGCCAGTACCATCATTGAGACCTACCTATATATTATTTTCACAGTAACAATTTATAACTCTTTCTTCTTAGATATGCTGCAAACTCAATTTATGAATACAAACAAATGAATTTAGGCCAGAACTCTATATTATGGATGTGCAGCAAGTTTTGTCCTCCTTTAGAAAATCTTGGTTTTCTCAAATTTCCCTTTATAAGGAACAATTCAAACATTCTGATATCCATCGCAAAAATAGGAAGTAAGATGAATACATTTCATCCCAAAATTGCTGTATTGTAAAATCATGATTAGACAAATTTCAAATACATCTCTATCACAACCAAAACAGGAACCTCTCAATAAAGCTAGTGGTTCAGATTACTATGCCTTGCAAAATAAACTTCACTTCATTCTCGCTTAATATATGATTGACCATTGATATGTGACCCAGGATAGGTACCCATGATATTTCATTAATAATTTCAGTAATAGCAATTTGTCTAAGATAATTCCCGAGACAAACTGCCTCACTCACAATAATTGGGAAACATTTGGCAATATTTCCATGTACCAGTATTGATCTGTAAAGATATTTTATGAACTTACATTAACCATCAAGCAGAAAGAACAATTTTTTATACATACAGTCAACCATTATTCTTTAATGATGGCCGTTAATCAAGGGCAATACCTCTTTTTGGAGACCTATGCTACTTCCGAGGTAGTGCTAAGGACCAGAAGTTTATTACAGTAACATTTCTTAACGTGTTCTCTCTTGTTTGCCTTAATTGGATGTATAAAAGACGGCATTCAATGCTTGTTTGAAAATTGCTACACCCTATTGGTTAGAATCAGTAATAAACAATCCTTAAAAATGTAGTTCTTGAATTTTTCTAAAAGTGTAATGTTACACCTATTTTTCTAAAAGTGTTACACCTATTAAATCTGCATTAAATGTTCTTGAATTGCATATAATAACTCTGAGTGCTTTAAACAGTCTAATTTTACATTTTTATTTTCATAAGTCTCCTTTACTTTTTCTTGCAGATATTCACAAGCTGCATGATGTTGATCTGTACGCTATCTAGAGATTTACACAAACCTAAAGCAGTTACTGTACTTTTTTTTTTTTATTTCTGCATTTTAAACTAGAAATGTGTAACAGGCACTGTTGCCAAAACGTATGTTTTGACACAGACAAATGTACTATATATATATATTCAACAGTGAGCAAATGGACATACAACCACATATAAACATTGCCAAACAAGTTGCAGTCAAAATACCTGTCTAATAATGCTCATTTACTCATAGTGGTCATTAAATTCTAAACAAGAGCACCGCCTTGCGGGTGCAGACCGCTCATCTATTTTTTTTTTAAAGGAGTAGGGACCTATCTCGATTTCAATCACAAAGGAGGGAGGGGTGGAGTGGAGAGGGGTGTATAGTGTGGGTGTGTGGTCATCGGGGGGTATGTCAGGTAAGAGTTGTTTTGTCAGAGTATCAATCAAATCTAATCATCATTAAAGAGTTATGGCAATTTTAAAGTCAAAAAAGGACCATAATTCTGTAAAAATGACATCCAGAGTTATGCAACTTGTCCTTTACTGTCCCCTTATGATAGTTTGCCAGTGTTCAAAGTATGAAAGCAATATCTATGATACTTTAGCGGTAAAGTGGACCAAAACACAAAACTTAACCAAATTTTCAAGTATAAAGGGCCCATAATATCGTCAAAATGCCAGTCAGAGTTACATAACTTTGCCTGCACAGTCCCCGTAAGATAGTTAGTAAGTGTTGCAAGTATGAAAGCAATAGCTTTGATACTTTAGGAATAAAGTGGACCTAAACACAAAACTTAACCAAATTTTCAATTTTCTAAGTATAAAAAGGGCACATAATTCTGTCAAAATGCCAGTCAGAGTTACATAACTTTGCCTGCGCAGTCCCCTTATGATAGTTAGTAAGTGTTGCAAGTATGAAAGCAATAGCTTTGATACTTAATGAATAAAATGGACCTAAACACAAAACTTAACCAAAATTTTCAATTTTCTAAGTATAAAAAGGGCACATAATTCTGTCAAAATGCAAGCCAGAATTATCTAACTTTTCCTGCCCAGTTCCCTCATGACAGTAAGTAAGTGTACCAAGTTTGAATGCAATAGCATTGATACTTTATGAGAAAAGTGGACCTAAACGCAAAACTTAACCGGAAGCCGACGCCAAGGTGATGACAATAGCTCATAATTTTTTTTCAAAAAATAGATGAGCTAAAAAATTGAGCAATTCAGCAATAAAAGTAACCCAGTTGCTAAAAGGGTCAGTTAAAAACCCAATTTTGGGACTAATACATTGTTCAGTGGAAAACCAGACCATATATGGGCCATAATTCTGCCAAAATGTATTGAGGCTTAACTTAATGTCTTTACAATATCATTTACACATTCAGGTCATTCAATTGTGTGAGTTTAAGCAAAGATCCAGTCCCAATAGTTAAAGAGATTAGTTAAAACATACATAAGGACAAAAACAACAGTTTTCTGAATGTATTCTTTATAACTGCAAAATACCTTTCCAGAAGAGTTATAGAACATTTCAATAACAGACAACATTCTTAAAATGTTCTATAATATATTAATATGCACTAGAACCTGATAAGCAAAAATTAAGAACGCAACATGTTTTTGAAAAGTTTGAATTCCATTCCTAAGATGACTTTTTGAAAAATTTCAGAATATATATTTTACACAAGAGGGCAAGAAAGGCCCAAAGTCGCTCATCTGAGATACAAAGGAGCTGTTCTGTTCTGTACAGCTCAAGATAGCATTAGCATAAATGTTCTAACCAAGTTTCATGAAGATTGAACTATTAAGGTGACTTTAAAAGTGTTAAATAGGTTTAATGATAGCCATATAAGGATATATGCCCTGCCACTCTGGATCCATGTTTTGCAACAGACCAAATTTTCAACCTCTTCCAAGATATCATTAAAACAAAATGTTCTGATCAAGTTTCATACAGATTGGACAATAAATGTCTCTTCTAGAGTGTAAACAAGGTTTGACTATATCCATATAAGGAAAATGCACTGCCCCATGGCGGCCATGTTTTTCAACAGAGAACAACCATTTTCAAACTCATCCATATTATTAGAACAAATGTTCTGACCAACTTTCATAAAAATTGGACAAACATTTGACTTTTAGACAAGTTTTTACTAAAGTCA
Source organism: Dreissena polymorpha (assembly GCF_020536995.1). Taxonomy (NCBI): domain Eukaryota; kingdom Metazoa; phylum Mollusca; class Bivalvia; order Myida; family Dreissenidae; genus Dreissena; species Dreissena polymorpha. Next base: position 85,494,846 of record NC_068356.1, read on the forward strand.
TATAAGGAAAAATGCGCCAACCCCATTGGCGGAAATGTTTTTTTTTTTCTTAACCAAACTGAACCATTATTGAACTCGTCCATATGTCCAAGATATCATTGGAGGGACAATCTTCTGAAGTTTCATGAAGATAAGATAATAAATGTGGCTTCTAGAGTGTTAACAAGACAAATGTTGACGGCGGAAGACACAGTCTAGAAGGTGATCACAAAAGCTCACCAATGAGCACATTGTGCTCAGGTGAGCTAAAAATTAAAGTTTCAGTTCTGGTGTAGTCTTGAACAGTTCTTGACCAGTTTCTAAACATAAGAATCGTGTTTCACCTATGATGGCCTGTCTAAATATTATCAAGCTTAAACACTCAATTTTCAAGTATTTAACAGCTAGTATGGAATGCTGATTATGAAGTTTAATTTGTTCATACGGTAAAGGGCCCTAATTTTCTTAAGCTAACTACAGAAACATATTATTAAAATAAAATATTACCTGCTGATTGAAATAAGTTGCCTTGTGATGTTAACAAGCTATTAACACAGATTGGGCTGATTTGGGTGGATAAATAATAAGTTTCAATATCATTTTTTTTTTTTTAAGTTGTAGGAAAATTAATGCTGCCAATGTCAATATTACCCTCACCTGCAGCAAACTTTTGAAGAGTATGTTCAACACATGATAAGTATCAAACATCTATACAGTCTCAGCTCTTTGCTTCCAGACAGATACCCGATACAAACTACAGGCATTGGCTGATCTGAAAATTGGGTCAACCATGATAATCAGTAAGTATTTAGAGTACTTCTGATATCATATTTGCCATGAGCAAATTCTTAGTTAGATATCCAATTTGACCAATGGAATTGTATACACCTAAATATATATGACATTCTGACCATGTTTCATCATGATTGAGTGAAAAGATTTTGGTCACTTGTCTGTGAAAAAGTACTTAAGGCATCAAATTATTTAATATTTATCTTATAGTTGGAGGTGACAGCAGTATCAATATTACCAGCAGCTATTCATCATTCCAGAAAATCAGCTTAATGATGACCAGTCTGCAGAAAATCCATGGTAGCTTGCATAAGGCTGGAGTTGGTTCACCAGTCTTATAGACATACCCTCACAGCATTTTTGTTTAAACATGAACACAGGGCTTATTCATGTGCATAGTGTTGGTCCAGTCTGCAAAGGCTAATCAGGGAAACACCTTCCACCTAATCTGGATTTGTTTATAAAAGACTTCTTTTAAGAACAATTATAAGAAAGCATCATTCCTGGTTAGCCTAAAGTATGCGGACTGCACAGGTTAAACTGGATGACACTTGATGCACATGCATAAAGCCCTGTTTTTCATAATATTGTCACTGCAAGTGATCGCTACCTACAGAAAATAGTAAAAATAGTTATAGTTGACAGTTTACATATGTATGTTCTGATCAGAATATAATCAACTAACACTTCCTGTTCTCATCAACAGGCCCTTCAATTTTTGAAGAATTTACAACAGCTGTGTTTGTGAAACACCATGCCCCCAAACTGCACTGTCTTTGGAGCCACACAGCAGATATATCCCAATGAAAACATTGGCAATATAATAGCATACATTCATCCAAGTTAAAGAGCTTGTTTAAGTCTGCAAATTAGTGTCTGTTTAATATAATAGCTTACAATCATGCAAGTAAGAGCCTAAATAGGTCTGCAATTTAGTGTCTGTTTAATATAATAGCGTACATTCATGCAAGTTAAAGAGCTTGTTTAAGTCTGCAATTTAGTATCTGTTTACTATACACGTAAGAACATGCATAGATCTTCATTTAAGTGTCAGTTTTGTATTATAGCTTCCAGTCATGGAAGTTGTGTAAGTTTTAGCAAAAGACAACACCACCATATAAGCATATATTATGATGTGTTTTGTGTATACAAGAGCTATTATAATATTTAGTGATTGAAAAGTAGTAACAAGAGCACTGCCTTGCGGGTGCAGACCGCTCATCTATTTTCTTTTTAAAGGTGAAGGGACTCTCAATTTCAATCACATAGGATGGAGGGGTGGAGTGAAGAGGGGTGTATAGTGTGGGGTGTGGACATTTATTACATTATTTTCCAAAAATGCGAAAAAATGCAGAAAAAAAAATGCAAAAAAATATTTCCGTAAATATGACAACCAGAGTTATGCAACTTGTCCTTTTACTGTACCCTTATGATAGTTTGCAAGTGTTCCAAGTATGAAAGCAATATCTATGATACTTTAGGGGTAAAGTGGACCAAAACAGAAAACTTAACCAAATTTTCAATTTTCTAAGTATAAAGGGCCCATAATTCCGTCCAAATGCCAGTCAGAGTTACATAACTTTGCTTGCACAGTCCCCTTATGATAGTTAGTAAGTGTTGCAAGTATAAAAGCAATAGCTTTGATACTGTATGAATAAAGTGGACCTAAACATACAACTTAACCAAATTTTCAATTTTCTAAATATAAAAAGGGCACATAATTCTGTCAAAATGCCAGTCAGAGTTACATAACTTTGCCTGCACAGTTCCCTTATGATAGTTAGTAAGTGTTGCAAGTATGAAAGCAATAGCTTTGATACTTAAGGAATAAATTGGACCTAAACACAAAACCTAACCAAAATTTTCAATTTTCTAAGTATAAAAAGGGCACATAATTCTGTCAAAATGCACTCCAGAGTTATCTAACTTTGCCTGGCCAGTCCCCTCATGATAGTTAGTAAGTGTACCAAGTTTGAATGCAATAGCATTGATACTTTCTGAGAAAAGTGGACCTAAACGCAAAACTTAACCGGACGCCAACGCCGACGCCAAGGTGATGACAATAGCTCATAATTTTTTTTCAAAAAATAGATGAGCTAAAAAAGGAATATTTGACAATGATGAGTTACATGTATTAACAAGGGACAAAATTGTCACAAAACCAGGTTTTCAAAAAAATATATGTATAACTAGAGCTTTATCACAGACGTGACATATTTACGGTGACCCCCACATGCAGCATTGACACAGAATATTTTGCATGCTGTCTTTACAAAACAAGAGAAGCTTATTTATGGCGATTTTGAAGAATTATTATGCCATTATCATTTATGGCCATTTTGACCTTTGAACTCTTGAATACTTTTGCATGACACGCTGTCCAATGACTGTGAACAAAATTAATGTACAGAGCCATTTTAAAATCTCACAACTTTTGTTGTTGAGCCCGTCGAGTTTGAGCCATCGGGTTTTGACTGTACTAGAAACAAACAAGTGTCTTTCATGACAAATCATTTAATCACATGTTGGACAGTGTATTTTTTGTTTTTTTTTTTTTTTTTGGGGGGAGGGGGGGGGGGGCAGGGGATTTCAATACATTTAAATGTTTCCCTGAGAATAACAATGTTGCTTACCATGCAGTATAAACCAAAGCAGTAATAATACATTTTCAAATGTGTAAATATAAATTGAAAAGCATGGGTGAATTAGAACCTCCTTTCATTGAAAACTACTAATTCAATAGAACTGACATAAAAAAGAGAATTTTATATTGACGTTTCTTCAACCATCAATTGAATCAAAGAGGCAAATATTGACTACAGACAGAGAAAACTGTAAGGTTTCCCATACTTAAGAATGGCAGTAGGTGACAGAATTCCTAAGTTAAAGTATATGGAATCAATTTAGCAGCGTCACACAAATTGATCTTAAGTCATATGCTGCCACGGTAGCCCCACACCAGCCTACAATCCGGCAGTCTGGCCAGTAACTAAACTGTCTGCTAATGAGGTCACAAAACCATGTGTGAATTTAACCCATTTATGCCTAGTGGACTCTCCCATTCTTCTAAATTGGATCAATTTATTTCCAAAATTAGTGATGTCTAGTATATTTATTTCTATATTTCGAATATTTTTTTACAAAAAATTCCTTTAAGCAAACAGCGCAGACCCTGATGAGACGCCACATCATGCAGCGTCTCATCTGGGTCTACGCTGTTTGCCAAGGCCTTTTTTCTAGACGCTAGGCATAAATGGGTTAGAGCAGACAATCTAAACCCTGACCATACTGCGCGATTGCGCAGGCTTGTAAGGAACTTTACAAGCAACATATGGCATGAGATCCATGTTAGCATGAGGTGGCTGAATATAGAACTGTAAGAAAAATCTGGTTTTAAGAATACTGAAAAATAAAACAACAACTTTGTCAGACCAAATGTTTTAATGGCATTGGTTTATACAGGAATTGGTTAACATAATATTGTACTCAAAACTTGTGTTGCATATGTTTTGCCCAGTTATGTTGATTGTCAAATATATGTGCTTAAATTGACCATTTTGTGTTGTAAGACACTTTAAGACCGTAGTGATTTCATGGGTTATTCCTTGAAGAATGGATAAGTCCTGGTAATTGATTTGTTAACCTTTGGTGAAAAGAGCATCCATTATGTTCAAGAAGGATTAAATGCAATATGTCACTGCTCTGAACAATTGAATATAATATTTCCATTACAGGTATTTGAAAATGACAAACAGGATCATCTAGAATAATAACAAGAGAGCTTAAAGGCCCAGGTCACTCACCTGAAACACATAGAAACTTAAGTTCACTCACCTCAGACATTTAGAAACTTAAGTGTATTCACCTGAAACATGTAGAAACTTAAGTTCTCTCACCTGAGACATGTAGAAACTTAAGTTCACTCACTTGAGACATGTAGAAACTTAAGTTCACTCACATAAGGCATGTACACAAGTTCTCTCACATGAGACATGTAGAAAATCAAGTTCACTCACCTGAGACATGTAGAAACTTGAGTGTATTCACCTGAAACATGTAGAAACTTAAGTTCACTCACCTGAGACATGTAGAAAATTAAGTTATCTCACCTGAAACATGTAGAAACTTAAGTTCACTCACCTGAGACATGTAGAAACTTAAGTTCACTCACTTGAGGCATGTACACACTTAAGTTCTCTCACCTGAGACATATAGAAACTTAAGATCACACAACTGAGACATGTAGAAACTTAAGTTCACTCACTTGATGCATGTACACACTTAAGTTCTCTCACCTGAGACATATAAAAACTTAAGTTCACTCACCTGAGACATGTAGAAACTTAAGTTCACTCACCTGAGACATGTAGAAACTTAAGTTAAATCACCTGAGACATGTAGAAACTTAAGTTCACTCACCTGAAACATGTAGAAACTTAAGTTTACTCACCTGAGACATGTAGAAACTTAAGTTCAATCACCTGAGACATGTAGAAACCTAAGTTCACTCACCTGAGACATGTACAAACTTAAGTGCACTCACCTGAGACATGTAGAAACTTAAGTTCACTCACCGGAGACATGTAGAAACTTAAGTTCAGTGTCTCACCTGAGACATGTACAAACTTAAGTGCACTCACCTGAGACACGTAGAAACTTCAGTTCACTCACTGGAGACATGTAGAAACATAACTTTTATGTACAGATCTTGTAATGCAGACTTTTGAGGCCCTCTTCAAAATGATCATTTCGTGTGGTTCTTTCAAAAATGAAAAACGAGGAATCTCCACAAGTTTCAAAATGTATGCTAAAAAAGAAGCCTGCCTAACACTATATCCATAAAATGTCACAGCTTCTAAGACTACTTGTCTACACAAAGACACTTATAATATAGTTATATAAGCATTTTATGATGTTTAACTAGTGTTACAAGTCAGGAAATGTCAAATAGGTGCCTCAGTCTGTCAATATATTGTGAAATGTATTCACCTATTGTGTTAATAATGCAAAATCCTTCATGACAAATTATAGCGAAAATTAAGCGTCAAAAGATCTTAGTTATGCAAAGATATGACTCGAGTTATAACAGCAATAACAAAATTATAATTATTAGTGTTTTGTCCATGAAGGAAAAGGGACTGGTACAGTAAATTCAAAAAAAGCATTTTGATGTGAATTTAATGCAAAAAAGGGTCAACAAGCATGTAAAAGCCAGTTTGGGGAGGTTTAAGTGCATTTAAGTGGCAGTTTTGGGAAAAGAATTAAACAAGCATACTTAAGTTTTATTGATGTATTAAATCTATTTTAGTAAATATTATTATGTTTTCCTTTCAATATATTTCATTTAAGTTCAGTGCTGTTTCAAGAAACTAAGTCATTATTATGTCAATTACAAACAAGTTCTGAAATTTGAAAATGTCCTCTTTTATCTTAAGTTATAGATTGTTGCTCTTCTGTTCTATTTCCACAAGATTTCACTCAATTGTTTTTTAAAGTAAGTAATAGCAAAAATTACTTTCATTACAACCACAATGGCTTGCCGAAATTCTTGTTCTATCGTCCCTTCCTGTAATGTACCTATGACTGAGGAGAAAAGATCTTCTCCAAGAGTAACCAAACTGGGTGACGCTTGCCTAAGGAATTAATTCACGAGAATATTAGGAAAAACTTACTTCACTATTTACTCAAACTTACCTTATGTACTTCAATGGAAGTTTGTGTTCTTCCTTATTTTTGTCTGCATGTTCGTTCTTGTTTTTGTCCTTTTTGTGACTGTTCTTACGTCTGAACGAAAGTCTTCCAACATTTATTCTATCCATTTTTTTTATTGTCTATTATTTTATTAAATAACTGTATTCATATTATGAAGTATTACATATATTAATAATTTTTAACTGTATGCCAAATATGTTTAAAAAGGAACATTTAAATTTCCCACCTAGATAAATAATTTTTATGGTAAATCAAAACTTGTTGAAATGTCTTCCCACATTGACTTACACATCAATCTACTACTACTTACACAGACAATTTTCCTACACTCACAAATAATGTATGGTCCCTACCAATTTATACAAGTTCACAGTTCCACTCCACAAACATATTAAATGCACTGAGTGCATGAAAATTAATAATGTCATGCCATATGGACACATAAGCACTTTAATCTACTTTCAGCAAGTGTTTTCCAATGTCTACTGCTGGGTTCCTGTTAATCACTCTGGAAGGGACTCCCATAGAAGCCTAGTGTACTGTGATAACCGGTTATTGGACTTGACTGACTCCTAGGGGAGCAATATGTCACTATTGACTGTAATATTGACTCTTAGAGCCTTGTAGATAATGTTATAAGAGTAACATTAATTGCTCAACAAATGCCATCCATGGAGGGTAATGAGTGCACCAATCATACTGGGTGTGTGGCATGGTTCACAGTGTTTCTATATCCACTAGGTTTCTGTTTATTTAAGAGAAGTTTATATCATTCTCAAAGAGCATAGGGGGGTGGGTGGGGGTGGGGGGGGGGGGGGGGGGGGGGGGTAAGGTTCCACAAATTTTAGGGATCATTGAGCACTGCACATGTGTAGGGGGTGTAAATGTGGAATTTATAATAATGCTAAAAGTAGATTAAATGCAAGGTTGAAACCTCAAGGTTATAATCTATAGGTTTATAGGTCTACTGAAGCAGTATAAGGGGCGTGGTTTAGTTTTGTGCAGTCTGAGTATCCAAGGAAGCTGTGTTTAAAATGGGTATGAACCAGGATAACAGGTTATCCTGTTGAAACAATCAGCAAGCAAGAACTTGCAAAATTTACCCCTGTTTATCTCCCTAATAAATAGCGCCATACAGTATGACACATTTTAAGTAAACACATCTTTACATTAAGAGAGTGTGCAAGCAAGAAAAATGATTAAGAAATTTATGATATTACAAAACTGACATGCTTCCTCAATACTGACTTTAACTATTTTCCCAGGAAATAATCTTCATGAAGTAGAATATAGCCTTTTTCTCATACACAACAAGAAAATGCGAGATAGCGCAACATTGAAAGGAAATTGGGCCCGATAAGTGGGGAGTTATATTGATGTTGACTTCACCATGATAAAGTCTGGATTGCAGCTTTTAAAGAAAAAATACTTTACAATTGAATAATTCTCCAGGAGATGGGAATGCCACCACATATGTATGTCATTTCCATAGCATGATTCTGATATGGAGCACAGCAAATAACATTGGTAACATAATCAACTTAGTGAATAATGCATTGAGGGAAGAGTTAATGCGGTCACTGGACACAATGGTGTCCATCTAACAAGCACAATTGGACATTTGTTACTTTTGGTCCAGATAATCAACGCTTGAGCTGAACAATAAGGGATAATATTATTGAAATGACTTGTAATAGTGCATAGTTATATAATGTAATGAAATTATTCCTTATTATTGGTGTCTTGTTCTGTGAAAGCTGGTCATAATGCATGTGCGTCAAGTGTCATCCCAGATTAGCCTGTGCAGTCCGCACAGGCTAATCAGGGACAACACTTTCCGCCTAAACTTGATTTTCGGCAAGGAGGGACTTCCTTGAAACTAAAAATACCATAAAAGCGGAAAGTGTCATCCCTGATAAGCCTGTGCAGACTGCACAGGCTAATCTGGGACGACACTTTACGCACATGCATTATGCCCAGTTTTCTCAGACCAAGACACATATTGTTGTAATTTCCTTCCATAAAAATGTAGAAAGGCAGCTTCAATCTCTGTTTTTGGAACAAAGGAATTTATAAATGATGCAACTGATTGAAAGACAGCAACAATACACTTGACTGGGACAACTTTATTTCAAAAGGATCAAATTTGTTTGAATGTTTGAATTGTGTACATTGAAAAGTGAACATTTTAGCCTTTATAAGTTTGTTTCAATGGACAGACATACCATGATGATTGGAAAAAACAATGGTGCTTCAAGTATACACCCCTTTACTTTATAAGAAGTAACAGACAATAATTAACCAACTGACAAATAGACATGGTGCCTTGATTAAATTAATTTACTCTGACTTAGTCTAAGAGGTTCTCAAATGGCATTCTTTGTGGGGGGACAACAACGTTATTCATGCATCTTCCTTAAAACTAGATAACAAAACCCTCTACCACTTAGAAATGTGTTTTGACGCATTTGTAGTCCCTTAGAAAGTTAAATTTAATTAAAGACCTTTCTTACTAAATTAAGGTAAAAGGCTTTATTTTAAACTCTTAGACACTGATGAGCAGCAAACAGCATATAACCTGAACTGACTATGAGTAACTCACAGGCTGTTCTTGTTTTATGCTGTTTGCACATATCCATTTTTACTTTGCTTCTGGGTGGGAAAGGGTTAAATGTTCAGTGATAGTATAGCAGATGCTGTCACAAGAGATTGCTTACTCTATTTTGAAAGCATGATGTCAATTGGATGCTAACAGAGCAATATGACTGGACACATGAGGCACTTAAAGCTGACGTATTGACAGAATTAAAATAAACAGAGCTACCAATCCATGTTGATAGTTTTAATAGTATGCTCCAGACAAGTAAAACCAATTTACAAGGTTACCATAAATGGATGGGTTGGCTTTCCCGCTTGAAATCTTCAGCTAAAATGAAAAATGCATCCAAACTTTTAACTAAGGCTTGGAAGGTGATGAAGATAATGTATTAGCATTGGGACAGTCACTGTGGGTCCATAAACTTTATGCAATCTCAGGCATGGAAGAACCTTATGTACAATTTAACAAACAACTTCACCACACAGACAAATGTAAAACATATGAGTCACAGGGCAAAGTTTCATTAAGATTGAGACATAAATGTGGCGACTAGAATGGTAATCAGGTTTTGCTTTGATTTAACCTGGTTACCTAGGTATTAGAGGCGTGTGATCCAGACTCAACCTTGACCTTAATAGTATTTAATGTAAACATTCTGGAAAATTTCATCAAGATGGAGTAATTTATGTGGCAACTACAGTGGTAACAACATTTTCTAAGATTGGACAGCATGGCGTCCATGTTTTAAAATCCAGCAGACCCAGATTCAAATTTAGGCTGGATACCTGTACGAAAAAGTTTGGGCAGACTGTAACCAGATTATGTGCAGAATAAAATACACAAAATCTGTATAGAACCTGTGCAGAAAATATTTGGTGTCCATTAAAAATGAGTTGAAGCAGATTTCTATTTATAGATTTTTTCAATATAAACAAAGAACGAATTCTGTACAGATTTTACGAATTATTTAAATTAAGCAGAATATTTTAGGGGCAGAAAAAAATCTGGGCAGAATTAAATGTGGGTAGAACCAAAATGTGAGAATGGGATTCTGTGCAAAATAAAATCTGTACACAAAATAAAATTTGTACACACAAAAAATTCTGTACAGAAAAATGTAGCAAAATGTAAAGTAAAATATATAGACTGTAAATATTAAACATTTTTATTTAATGATATTATGACATGTTTATATATATATAAGAAAAGTAACAAATACTGACAGTCAATAAAATAAAATAATTTACTCTTACACATCCCGTTAAGAAATAAATCCCTAAATACAACACACATTACTGTATCACTGTTATATGACATAAAAACACAGTAAATAAAGTAAGTTTATGTTTTAAGAAATTACAGTTATTATATTGAGATAAAAATCCTGGGATTCAGGGAGGGCAGTTGGCTGTTACAGGCATTAGTATGTGCATTGACTAGTGGAAAACTAGATAAACCAGTGGTAGGAGTTTGTTTTACACGATAATACTGAAATACTGATAAATACTGCAAAAAACAAAAAAAGCAAACAACCAACCAGCAAATTAGAACCTACATTCAAATAATATGTCCCAACACATCCATTATGAGAAACATTTTATTGGCAAGAGTTTCCAAGATATTTGCATAATAGCAGTTCTGAATGATAAAGGCAAAATGTCCAATGTTATACAGTCCTATAACAGCACAGGAAAGTTTACACTGGAAATGTTACTTGAATTGATATGGAATTAATATATGTCCTCAGCTGTGAAATTAAACAATGTATTACAGAATTCTTGTGAACTCAGGTTTGAAATAAGGTTAACAATTATATTATTCAGTTAAGGAAAACATTTTAGGTGTTGAATAAAATATGCATAAACATTTTAAAAGCCAGGATAAAACTTTCAAAATTTACAAACACTTTATACCATACATGAAAATTGTAATGAAAAGAATTACATATATATAACAAGATAAAATGGACAAACATCTCAAATATTTAAAATGCCCAAAATATTATTTTGTAATATCTATTTGAAAACTAAACCACAACTATTCTAACACAACAAAATCTATTAAAACTGTCATCTTCATTTGACCAAAAGATGAACACTATTTGTAAAACACAACCATTGTCCCAGAATAGAATATTAAGTCTCCACCATTTCACCATTTCAATACAAATACAAGGTTTGGCAAAACATTTATCAACAAGTTACATACAACAATCTGTCAATAGACATCCTGAATAGACACTCATTCATTTATCCCAATAAAAAGGATTCATTTCACAGTTTCATGAGGAAACTGTACAGTCTGTTGTCTATGCATAATAGTGGATACAATAGTGGAACATTTTATTACAGATGTCCTTGGATATATTCATCAAAACCTTAAAAGGCTGAGTCATTTGGAGATTTGAAAGGAGAATATCAAAGGGTTGACATCATTATCACAAAAAGGAACCTATTTCTGTCCATGTTATGGAAGAAATAATCCATTCTCTCTCGGACACAATTCCACAACTCAGTTAACATGTAAAAAAGACATAACCAGAACATAATCCAACAAATTCTAAGCAAATGGGCCACCGTGAGTCATACTCCTACAGGATTGATTAAAAGCTCTGTTCAGCACATTGTGTTACCTAATCCTGCAAATAATACCATTGTCAAACCATGGATGACTATGTCTGACCATGGTCAATAATATGTACCTCAGATGAACTTTGACAATGACCAATGTAATGGTCATTATATGTCTGACCATGACTGATGTAATGTATATGATGTATGACCTTGGTCAATGTACCGTGTATGATGTATGACCATGGTCAATGTAATGTATATGATGTCTGACCATGGCCAATTTAATGTACATGATGTCTGACCTTGGTCAATGTACTGTATATGATGTCTGACCATGGTCAATGTAATGTATATGATGTCTGACCATGGCCAATGTAATGTACATGATGAATGTCATGATGACCAATGTAATGCACATGATGTTTGACCATGATTAATTAAATGTACATAATGTCTCACCATGGCCATCGCAATATACTTTGGATGATTTCTGACCATGGCCAATGTAATGCAGATGTCTGACCATGGCCAATGTAATGTAGATGTCTGACCATGGCCAATGTAATGTAGATGTCTGATCATGGTCAATGTAATGCAGATGTCTGACCATGGCCAATGTAATGTAGATGTCTGACCATGGCCAATGTAATGTAGATGTCTGACCATGGCCAAAGTAATGTAGATGTCTGACCATGGTCAATGTAAAGTAGATGTCTGACCATGGCAAATGTAACAAAGACACCATGCAAGCATTAACAATTGATTATCACTATTAAATGATTTAAAGACATGGGGGAAAAACTTAATGTTACATGCGTTTAAATCACTTTTTTTATAGCAGCCACTTCACTGTTGACTTGTAACCGTGTCCTTTACTTGCATGGAATTAGTTGATGTTGGCAGATTCTGAAGCCCGCAACTGCCTTCAGTAAGTATAACAAAATATTGAAAAAAAAGATCTTCAAATAAACAGTAAAAATTCCTCTGAAATAACATATAAACAATTGTTCAAATGAACATATTTTCAATTATGCGATGAAGAAAGATGCACGAAACATTGCATGCAATCCACCCTGATCGAAATAACAAAGGCATTAATTTATTAAAAGACCTAGTATTAATGTGATGATGTTCATTGATCTAACTGCAGGTCTGAACATTCAGCATACACGATCAAATGCATTATTCATTGCTAAGACAATTGCTCTTTAGGAATATGTTTTAATCTTTTGTTTAATACACTGTAGACTTAGACAAATACAAATCCTTTTGAAGATTGTATTCATATTATACCCTTCAACCTCAGTAATGTATCGAAAACTTTGCGAAAAGTTATGATGATGGCTGAAGCAAATTGCAAAATGTAGACAAAAACTTGTCACATTAAAATAAAAAGTATTAAGAACACTGTTTGATATTTATGAATTAATGAAAGAGTTTCTCCCACAACCTTAAAAAATTCTTTTTAGGTCTAAACAGTGAGTTTGCTTTTATGAATAATAAATCAAGTGAGGGTGTATCTCCAAAATACAGTTTGCAAATTAACTTGACATGCTTTAGGAAAGAACAAATCCTAGACTGACAAGTAACAATCATGTTTTGATTTATATGCCAGTTGATTTGTTTATAATCATATTTATGTGCATGTAGTGGCTATTATGTTGGTTACAATACACAGAATAACTGCACAGAAAGTTTTTCTGTATGTTGGGTTCTCCGTAATGCCGCTTAAAAATTTAATTCCAACTTAAAACATGTATTCCCCTTATTTAAATAAAACTTAAAACATGTATTTTCTAACTAACTAACTGACAATTCAGGCCAAGTTTGATAATACTCTGGTTTGCAATATGCCAAACTAAGGGTCAATCTTCACTAAGAAATTTACATAATATGCTTTATTTTTCTTAAAAGACGGTTAAAGTTGGTCAAAATTAGTGGATGGTAGCCAAAATTAGTGGATGGTTGATTGAATAGCAAGGTCATGTTAAGTAAATATAGAAAAACACAAGAATACATTTAGCTATTGAAGCATAATTAAATATGTAAACACCTTATACCCAGACCTTACTACAGTAGTTATAATGCATGACGTCAAGGTGAATGTCACTGTAACTTTAATAGAAAAATGTTTAGAGTTTGTCAGACCAAAATGAAGGACTGACAATATGAGTTGACCCTACATTTCTTCTGTTCAGGCCACACAATATAATTTTTAAGTATTACAACAGGATCTGACTGAATTTAAGGAACCAATACAGTGCCTGGATCATTTTAAGAGTAGATTCAGTAATCTGAAAATGATATTTTTAGGCCTTAAATATCACAATATTGCAAAAGGAATTTCATGTTCTATTCAATTTATGAGCAAAGTGTCCAGTGGAGCAATTTGTCACGTTCTCTTATTATCAGATTTATGTCAGAAACCCATTATGTAGAATAGCAGAGAATGGACAGAAAATAAATCTTTCTCAGAAATACTGGAGAATGTACCTCTATATCTAACAAGAAGACACATACAAATTCGGTCAAGCAGACATATGACAAATTGGTTGAGGTTTGACATCATCAGAAAAACAATTGTTGTATTAGTGCGTTCTTGTGGGTGTTTTTAAGAATAACTAAACCAGTTATAAACACGGATTTTCCTAAGTGTCTGGATGCAAACAAAGGGAGGTTACCAATACAATATTTTGCTTTTGAAAAAAAATATACTTATGTACTTGCCAGAATATTTTACAAAATAACAAATGGACACATAACGTGTCTGTACACATTCCTCTACAGACAGTTTGCTGTCCAGTAAATGCACAGGCTGGTACACAGATGCTTACATTCCTCCTACGTGACACAGGCTCAATGCCCACTCATGCCACATGTGAGCAGGGTTGTCTGTAACTTAATGGGACAGGTGGGCTTTCCAGGTGGGATTTCCTCTAGACAATGCAATGCCCATTAACTTATATAATATGGCACATGTTAGCTTAGTTGGCCGTCACCATATTTATCCCTTTACCACTTAGATACGTATTTTGATGCACTTGTAGTCCCATAGAAAGTTAAATTTAATTTAAGACATTTCTTACTAGATTCAAGTTTTAAAGGCTTCATTTCTACTACCCCTTAGATAATGATGAGCAGCAAACAGCATACAACCTGAACAAACTGCGAGTTATTATCGCAGGCTGTTCTTGTTTTATGCAACCTTTCCACATATCCATTTTCAATTTTCTTCTGAGGGGAAAGGGTTATGACAGGCAAGCTTTTCTCTAGGCACTCAGGTAACCCCACAAGCATAATATCAGAGCAAAAGTGAATATATCTCAGTGAAAAAATAAAAGCGCTAGTTTTCAAGTAAATAATCAAAATTTGTCCCAATATTGGCGAGTCTATTACATCAGTTACATATGAGTTCTCCAAGGAGGAAGGATCTCTACCAGGAGTATAAAAAGGTACCTGTGAGGGAAATAAGCCAATGTGCCGTGGCTGCATATTTGCCCTGAATGTGAACGGATGACTTATATCCCAGTCATCAGGGGGCTTGAATGTCAAAGTTGGTTGAAGGTGAGACTAGTATCATAATCACTCTGACTATAAACCCATGCCTTTACCTTTACAACATATACAAAATTGCAATACACACTTATTAAAGCCAGTCAGAATATCTTAATTAATTAGACACCTTATGTACTTCCCACAACATTCAATGCCTACCTTATGTATTTAATCTTGGGCAGTTCAACTGGACGCTCATTCTCATGGTTCTCAGCAGCCTTATGTTTATCATGCCGGTCCCCTCTCTTACGGCGAAATGACAGCCTACTGATTCCTGATATCCTTTCCATCTCTAAAACCGTTGTATTTTCGTGCAATCTGATTTTGCCTAAAACTGGTTGAAAATCTGTTGTTTTAAATAATTTTCAATGTGTGTTATTTTCCTGATAATGTTTCAAAGTCTTGCATTCCGGAAAGTCTGACTTGATGACCAATCAATGGTTTTGTTAATCATCACACCCACCCTGCTGTTAGTCCTTCCTACACTGTGGACAGGGTATGTCAGTGATTGAAAAAAAGAAATATTACAGTTCCAAGTTTTTCAATGTCAAATATTGTCAGGAAGTCAATAACATAACATTGCAGCTGCTGTAAATGCAGTGTTTTGAGACATTACTCACAATTTTCTCTAACTATTTACATTAACATATGTGTCTGACTTTCAATTATCATTATAGTTTTATTTTTGTATGCACTTTATGCCATGTGATATCAATAGATTTTTATTGTGCTATAAACATTTATTATGAGAATATTCCACAACACCTTAAATGCTTTCAGATTTGATGATCATGATGTAAAAGGTTTTAATTTTCTGGTCACATAATAAGTAATAATGTTACAGATAATTTTTGTCATCTGCAATCTATTTAAATGTCATATGAGAGAATTGCCCTACTTAATATAAACAATTTAGTCAAACTATGTGTTTTTATTTGTCATGAAACAAATATGCAACACATTCAATCTTCAGAATTAGTGTCAAAGTGTGTATGTCTAATTATGTAGCATTTGAAATGTGCTCCACACTGTTAATCCTGTCAGCAATTTTTTTCCCAATTGAAAAAAGTACCCGTACCGTAACCATTGGGAAAAATTAGCGCATAAAAACATGTGAGAACAATTTAATTGTGAAATCTTCATATTGGGAATTACCCCTGCGAAATGTTGTTCTGCAGTTCACGAATAATTCGTGAACTGTTCGTGAACTGTTCATGAACTGTTCGTGAACTGAGTTCATGAATTGTTCACGAAAAGTCAGTGAACAGAAAATGAGCCAAGTCAGTGAAATGTTCTTGAAATTTTAGTTCATGAACTGTTCATGAACACTAATGGCATGAAGTGTTCATGAAATATTCTTGAAACCTAATGGCATGAAGTGTTCATGAACTATTCTTGAACCATTGTGGCATGAAGTGTTCATAAACTATTCTTGAACCATTATGGCATGAAATGTTCATGAACTATTCATGAACACCAATGGCATGAAGTGTTCTTGAACAGTTCATGAACAACACAATTCTTGAAAAATTCTTCAGGGTTTTGCTGTTCATGAACAGTTCATGAACATTTTTCTTCTATTTTTCAATGGCTTATTTTCTGTTCACGGACTGTCAGTGAATAGTTCATGAACCATAGTTCTTTAAGAGTTCACAAACTGAGGTGGCATGAAGTGTTCATGAACTATTCATGAACAAGAATTTGTCAATTTATGCAAAGGTTATCATAAGTGTTACCAAAGCTCAACACACAGGTCAGGGTAAGAAGAAACAAGTCTTGTATTAGCACTTAACATATTGATAGCAACATATAACAATAATTTAAATATAACACTAATAACTGAGATACAAGTGGTTTGATAATACTCTTTAAATTTCATAATACAACTTTGCACTATATGTTCATGAATAATTCATGTATTGAAAAGATTATGAATAGTCTCATTTTCAGTTCAACAATCATTTACTAATCAATGGTTTCCCTGAAATGGTAACACTTACAGTGAAAAAGAACTTGAAATGGAACCAATGGCTGATCAGTTCAGCCGGTAATTTATTAAAGACTTACATTTTCAAATATAACATACACCATGTGCCTTCCGTTTCAACTTCCTGTGCACACAATATTCTTCCTTTGTAAAAACAGCAATGCAATGTTCATGTTTGAGTTCTTGATATCATCTTAAACTGTTCTTGAAATAAGATGTCCTTAAAATGTTCTTAAACTTGTCTTTTAAGTCTTCCAAGAACAATGACAGATCCTTTTAAGAACATATTGGATTCTTAAAAAGTCCATCATATGTTCAAAAACATTGTGTAGACATGTTTAAGAACATCAGAAGGAAACATGTTGTTCAAAAAAGTTCTTAAAGTGTTCAAGAATAGTTTAAGAATAATTCAAGAACAGGAAAGGTCCTTAAAAAGTTATTGAACTGTTCCTGAAGGCAGTTCTTGAACAGTTCTTGTACAAATGTTCTTAAAATTCTCTAGAACAGGCCAAGAACTCTTACTTACAGTGGTGAAAATACTATGCATATTCATACTAACTTCACAGGTTTCACAAATCTACAAGATTAGTATGCTAGACATTTCAATATTACTTTCAAAAATATTTATGAAACATCTAGCACAAAGGAATTCATGAATTATTCATGATGGATCCTCAAAGTCTGTCTCAGAAAAGTCATCAGAAATAATTGTTCATGAAATGTTCATTACTAAGTATTTATGGTTAGATGAAGAACTGTTCATGAACTTTGAAGTGTTCAACAAAAATTCATAAACTGTTCATGAACGTGTCTTAAGAACAGTTAATGTCGAAAAGTTCATGAACCAAGATCAGGAACTTTTTGAGAACGGTTCATGAACAATTCCTGATTGGCTTGAAGTGTTCATGAAATCATGAACAACATTTCGCCAAGGTAGCACACAAAAATCGCTGCAAGTAGATGTTGTTTTAAGGGTCAGTGTTATAATTTAAATTTACTGTCATAAAATTCAATTTTCTCTTTAATTGAGATGTGACCTATTTTAAATGCATGCATTTATTCTGTCTGTAACAACTTTTCACAAAAAAATATTATCAATCATAAAAATTGATCAAGCATGCAAAGAATATATGTATCCCGGAAAAGCAACTTTTTGGAAAACCCCACTAATCTGCTGGTACAAATAAACATGACCCATTTATAATCCTTTCAAAATCACACGCCGTATAAACCGTTATTATTTAAAGTAAGCTATCATTGGTTGATATCATGGACCAGCGTTGTTTGTACCGGGGTGATTAGTGGGTTTTTCTAAACTCGTGCTTTTCCGGGATAGATCTATTGAGAAACATACACACAATAATGCCTTGCACCTCTACATAATTATTATATACAACATATACCTGAAGAGAAACTCATAGACAAACCATGGTATGGCGATAGTAAAAATATGGTTTAACCAGGTTTTATTACCATTTTCATCCTTATTTAAAATATGTTATGACCATTGATGAAACATGATTCAGATGTGAACGTTATTTGGAACTTTGCAAGTCTTAAGGTTTAAAGTGATGGACTATAGACCAAGTCAAACAAATTTTGCTCAGTCCACCAAATTTTAAAAGCAGTTATCCATATTTTAATAACAAAGAGAATATAGCCAGCCAAGGATAAGTAATGACGCATCATTGAATGAGTTTTATCATCAAGTTCCTGACTTTGCTTCCCATTTTTCCAAGTGAATGGTCTATAAATTGCAAAGGCAGCCAGGAAACACAAATGTATAACAGTTTAACTCTTTCAGTGCGGGAACCGAATTTTGAAAGCCTTTGCAAACAGTTTTGGATCCAGATGAGACGCCACAGAACGTGGCGTCTCATCAGGATCCAAACTGTTTGCTATTCTGATAGTATTCTTTGAAAAAAAATCGAAAAAAAATGCTAATTTTAGAAATTCAGCAGACGACATTTAAGCAGACGACAAATTTCCCAGCATGCAAAGGGTAAAAATTATTTAATTCCAAAATGAGACAAACAAGATGATTTACTCTAAACATAAACAAACTGTTTATCCAAATTCATGATGATTTCAAGCCTGAATTATGGACTGATACAGGCCTTTTCCGCTCCATTTTGGGAAAACTCCACAATGGAATTTTCGGAATTTCGCATCGTGAAAAACACCATTTTGGGAAAAAAATTAATCCCAAAACTGGCTCAATTGGGAAAAATAATCGCATGTAAATAGTGTTGCTTATATTTAAAAAAAGCTGTTAACTGGTAAATAACGACTATTTTGATAACATATTATTAAAATTTTGCAAAATATTATGAACATGTGTGATAAGTGCAGGTTTTTTTATCTGATTTTGGGGAAAGGGCCTGGCCTTTTTTGAGGGGAAAAAAAATTGCGCGAAATGGTAGATTTTTGGAAAATAAGGAAAGTCTTAAAATTATATAAATAATCAATTTAACATATTTTACTGTTTTTAAAACAAATTCAAGGCAACAGATACTTTAATTATGCAATATTGTTCTATTTTCTACACTGGATCAGGTAAACTTATATATTACAAGGTTTAAAAAAAAAAAAAAAATTGGCGGGGGGGGGGGAATTGGGAATTTTTTTTTCATTGGGAAAAAAACAACCAGATTTGCATTGGGAATGGGGCCGAAATTCGCACCCGTGGCATAGGGCGGAAAAGGCCTGAGATATCTGTTAATTTGATTGTGTTAACAAGATGGAGGACCATCCAAAACACATTTGATATTGTCGCATATTTTCGCAACCTTCATGTTTTACCAGCCAATGCCTGACTTTTCAACTAAACTTTTTACCAGTTATAGGACATAAAAAAATTAGTGAAGTGGTCACAATTATATATACAAAGCAACTTAAGTTTAGCTCTCTTTATAATGTCAGCATCAATTTTAAATTCAGCTTGTCTGAAACAGGATAGCATTACATGTCTGACAAATACCATGTTACTTAAACATTCAAATAAATTCTAGTAAAGATGCAGTCTGTGGATTATAGCTGCCTACAGGCTAAATTGTGGTCAATTTTTTTATTTCATGCTCAATTCACAAGCAATAGCATTGATAGATTGCAGGCCAATATATACAAAGTTTACAGGTCAACTCCATCAGTTGACAGTCCGCAATATTAACCGAATGCAGTGATTGCTTATGCAATAAAATCTCAGCTCAGGGGCCATAGACAAATGCTTCATCACCCGATTTACAATGAAAAATGTCTAATAAGACTGTTTGAAAATTAACAAACAAATTTTCAATTTGGAAAATGTTGAAATAAAAACTGCTTGAAGTTATTTGTGTTAGATATTTTCTATCTGTATTGATATCCCTAAGATATTTGAAAAAGTGTAAAATCAGTCTAGCAGTTATTAATTTAGAAAACACTTCTGATAAACTGAACTTTCACTGTTCACTGATAGATACAAAACAAAACACCAAAAATGATGTTCATACAATTTTAAGATTTTAAATTGACAGCAAAGAAACTACAAGATGATTTATAACCACCATTATTCCAGTGTCAACCCTAAAACTTAAAGTGCATATTCCTGACCTTAAGTTTTCTTGCTTGGAACAATACTTTTTAAGGCAACACAAACTTATTCCCCACAATAAAATAGCTTCTTAAAACAGGTATGTTACAGGTATCTAGCAGGTATCTAACAGGTATCTAACAGGTATCTAACAGGTATCTAACATATATCTAACAGGTATCTAACAGGTATCTAACAGGTATCTAACAGATATCTAACAGGTATCTAACAGATATCTAACAGGTATCTAACAGATACCCCTCAATCTACGCAAAAAGCGTTAAAATATTTCTACAATTTTCTTTTCTTTTCATTTTAGGA
Source organism: Dreissena polymorpha (assembly GCF_020536995.1). Classification (NCBI taxonomy): domain Eukaryota; kingdom Metazoa; phylum Mollusca; class Bivalvia; order Myida; family Dreissenidae; genus Dreissena; species Dreissena polymorpha. The sequence goes on from NC_068356.1 coordinate 85,515,935, forward strand.
TAATTCCAGTATCAACCCAAAAACTTAATGGTTTGCAGAAATATAATGATTGATTTTTCAAATCAAATCTTGAATAATAAACAAATCAGAAATGACTTGATTGGTTGTACACTTGAGAATCAAAGTTATCTTTTTTAAGTTTTCTTGTTTGGAACTTAGACACTATTTAAGGCAACAGAAACATATTTCCCACAATAAAAAAGCTGCTCAAAACAAATATCTAGCCTGTTCATTTATTTTGTACTTGATATTCTGTGAAGATAAACCTGTATTCATGTTAAGTTTACCCTTTGCATGCTGGGTAATTTGTCGTCTGCTATAATGTCGTCTGCAGAATTTCTAAAATTAGCATTTTCTTCGATTTTTTTCAAAGAATACTATCAGAATAGCAAACAGTTTGGATCCAGATGAGACGCCACGTTCTGTGGCGTCTCATCTGGATCCAAACTGTTTGCAAAGGCCTTTAAAATTCAGCTCCAGCGCTTTAAGGGTTAACACAATTTTAAGTGACATTGAATCATCTGAATCCAGCATATTAAGTAAAGTGTCTGTTTTCAAACCATGACAAAAACAGCGCTTTTCAGGTTTTTAATGTATATAATTCTACAAAGATTGTCTGTTAAATAGTGAGTTTCACAGGCTTTCTTTTATAAATATTTTCTTAAATATTTGTTGTTGCATGAACTGTGCCACAGTGTAGATATTAACTTTGTAACTTTTCCACACAAAAAGGCCACACAAAAATATATTAAAGCGAGATTATACGATTTGTATATGTGTTAAATTGTAATATATTGATACAAATATGTTACAATAACACAAAATAGGCAAGAAAAATTATACATCGAAGACGAATTTCATATAATGCAATAAAGACAAATTAGCGCCCCGAGCCGATTTTGACGAAGATATTTCGTACATATTCCCTACAATAACCGAAGCATTCGTCTTTTTATTAGTGTTTGTGTGTCGTATGAATAGATATCGTTGCACTGAAATTAAAATGATCTGTAAAACAAAATTGTGTCTTTGTGTCGTATGAACGAATCTGCACTTAAACTAAATTTAGATTCACATCGCACATTCATAATATACATGCTGGCGAATTCGACTGTACAGACATTTTCGATTTCAGAATTAAATATCTAGCTTATTTCGCATTTTTCAACACATGTTCTTCTTAACTTTTATTTTAATTTATATTGAAATATATGTAAAGTAATTTTTTTTACACATTTTATATAAATTCATAAATTATGTGAATTAATGAGCATTTAATACTGTGTACAAATGCTGCTGCATTAAGTGCGCATTAAATACAATTTTTTTAAAAAGAAACACGATTTACTTGCACAAAAAATCAATTATTCCACTTTAATTATTTATTTATATAAAGCCCCATTCCATACAGACGATAATAATACATTATTCACTAGTTCATCCTATTAAACACTTCTATTGCTTCACTCTTTTCACATATGATACCCATGATACTTTACGGCTTAACACATCACAAAATCCGATTTCCAACAACTTCTGACATCAGCAAAAATTCACTTTGATACTTTCACGACTTAGCGCATCGCCAAATCCAATTTCCAAAAACCATTGTCATTGCAAGTAACCACTCTCCACATATAAGAGAACGTATATGGAAATATCCGCGTGAGATGTTTTTCCAATAGAATACCAACAAGTGTGACCAGAAACGCTTTGCACTTGGCATATGTAATGTTTCAGCACTGAATCAAAATATTTCTTGTCACAAATCAGTTTGCCTTTTGATCTTTTACAATCGCAGGAATATTAAAACATTTATCATCTTGCCCTGTCATCAAATTGATTTGAAGCATGGCATATAATATTTAAACCTATTAAACTGTCCATTTGATTCCTTCTATAATGCATAGACATTATAAAAGCTTGCATTACTGTACTTTTTGATCATTTCCCTTATGTACACCATACATTTTCAGAATGTTAATTAGTTTAACTTTGTCTTTTGATCTGTTCCCTTGCATAAAATATAAAACCTATAAACATTTCATATTCTAAGAATTCATGAACATGAACAGTAAATTAATGATCATGTTTTATGGTTATGACAAAATTGTAAATGAAGTGCTTTTTCATCAGATATTACATTTTTATAGAACATAGGAGATAACCTGTATCAAATAGCCTTGTATTCTTTACATTTATGCTTTCAATAACCAAGAAAACAGGACATATATAACATATCTTAAAGGGGCCTTTTCACAGATTTTGGCATGTTTTAAAGTTTGTCATTAAATGTTTTATATTGATAAATGTAAACATTGGATCTTAAAAGCTCCAGTAAAAAAATCAAGAATACAATTAAAAAAAGAAAAAAAGGTGACTCTCAGCAGGGCTCGAACCACTGACCCCTGGAGTCCAGTGGAGTAAAAAGTCTACTACTTAGACCACTCGGCCATCCTTCCGGATACAATGACAGATGTATTTTATACTATATATTAGCAATCCTCTTAGTTTCACAAAATATGACGCCAACAACAGAACTCTCCAAATTATTAATTTGTTTCGCGTTGTAATGCTTTGTAATTTTCAGGTTTTTAAATCGTCAAAAGATGCATATAATGGCTATTTTAGAGCATGGTAAATGTTCAGTAGTACTATTTCCTCACAAATATCATAACTAAAACCAAAAATTGCGAATCTGAAACACATTTTGTAAATTTTGTCATTTTACCCGAACATGAAAAATATTGTTTATGTTACCAAACAATTATGCAAAAGGTGGCATTGGACTAAGTATTTATTGATTCAGTACACGTTGTAGTGGCTACATGTTGTCATATTCATCTGCCTAATTTGAAAATAATAGATATAAGAAGCTGCTTTTAAACTGTACTAAACCTGTTCTAGGTACAAATAGCGATTTTATGAAAGACATCAGTGTCTAGGTCATCATTTTAGCATTAACTCCCTGAGGTACTAAACCAGCAATTTTACTGTTGCCTGAAGCAGTTACGGAAATTAACAATGAACTGGTTATTGCACTGTCACAATATCATATATTCTTTAATTGTTTAATTAGGCTTTTTTTATATGACCAGGAAGATTGAAACATGATGCAACTAAACCAAAACAGATTTTAATATCTTTTAAGTAATCAAAACCATTGTGACAAATGTTTTCAACCAGTTTTATGGAGATTTGGCAATAAATGTGGAATGAAGAAAGTTAACTTTTTTTTATTCAACCAAGAGACCTTAAATATGTCCTCATCAAGTTTTATGAAGTGGGCAATAAATTTAGCTGCTAGAGTGTTTACAAGCTTATCTTTCATCAGATCTAACGACCTAGTTTTTCATTTGATCTGATGTGACCTAGTTTTATACTTCAACAAGATAGAATTGGGACAAATCTTCAGACCAAGTTTCCAAAAAATTGGGAAATAAAGTTGGCTGATTGAATGTTCACAAGCTTTTTCTATAATCTGACCTAGTGAACAAACACAATTTTGACCTTACCTGACCAAGTTTCCAACTGGGCCAAGATAGTACAAATGTTCTGACCATTGGGCACTAAATGTGAACTCTTTAGTGTTCATAATTTTATTTATTATCTGAAATAGTAACCAAATTTTTTACCCCACATTGCCCAGTTCTAAATTCTGCCAAGATATCATACCAGAAAAAATGTTCAGACAATTTATTTTCATAAAGAAATTAGCAAAAAAGCTAGAGTTTTCACAACTCAAAAGTTGAAAACACTACAGACAAAGCGGGAAAGATGACAGACGAAAGCTCTCCATAAGCACATTGTGCTCAGTTGAGCTGATAACTAGAGCTTTGTCACAGACGTGATGTATACCCACACATGCTGCATTGACACAGAATATTTTGCATGCTGTCTTTACAAAACAAGAGAAGCTAATTTATGGTGATTTTCAAGAATTATTATGCCATTATCATTTATGGCCATTTTGACCTTTGAACTCTTGAATTCTTTCACATTACACGCCATCCAATGACTGTGAGCAAAATTAATGTACAGAGTCATTTTAAAATGTCACAATGAATGACATAGTTATGACCCGACAAGCTCATTTAGCGCCATTTTGGACTTTTGAACTCCAAGTGTAACCTTGAACTTTGAGATATTGACATAATTCTTTCGCATGACACACAACGTCAAATGATTGTGAACATATGTACAGAGTAATTTTAAAATCTCACAATGAATGACATAGTTATGGCCTGGACAAGATCATTTATGGCCATTTTTGACCTTTGAACTCAAAGTGTGACCTTGACGTTGCAGATGTCGACGTAATTCTTTCGCATGACTGTGAGTTATGGTCCAGACAAACTTTCGGTTCAACATGCACTAAGTGACCTTGTGACCTAGTTTTTGACCCGGCATGTGTCATATTCAAACATGACCTAGACATCATCTAGAGACAACTTCTGACGAAGTTTGGTGAAGATCTGATGACATTTTCTGGACAGACCGACAGACAAAGTGACTCCTAAATAGCCCCTATTACCAATGGTAATGGAGGTATAAAAAGTTAAATAAGTGTGAGAAGGTCAACCGATGTTGTGATATGACTGCAATACTGTTCAAAATGCTACATCATAAATTAAGAAAGTTCTATATAATTCTTTATGTACAACTCAAATAACAAAACAGAGACCATTTAATGCATTTAAACATATTGAGTTTAAATCATACGCGTTGACCTTAACCCTTTCCCTTATAAGAAACAAAGTGAAAATGGCTTTTGCAACCAGCATAAAACCAGAACAGCCTGCGAGTTACTTGCAGTCTGTTCAGGTTATATGCTGTTTGCTGCTCTTCAGTTACTAAGAATTGGAAATGAAGCCTTTAAAACAACTGAAATCTAGTAAGAAAGGTATTTAACTAAATTCAAGTTTCTATGGGACTACAAATGTGTCAAAAAAAGTATCCAAGTGGTAAAGGCTTAATAAGCAGAAATTCTCATAGAGACAATATGAAAAAAAAGTGACAAGAAATTGATTTAAAAAAAAGAAACCGTCAGCGACGGGTGATGCTCCCCAAAGTGTTTTTTTTGTCACAATATTGCACTTATATATTCAGATAAAAGGAAACGTCTGGAGGGGCATAACTTTGGACAAAATAATACGATGGATGGTTTAATAACTTAAAAATTTCAAAGGGCCATAACTCTCTAAATAAATCATCTACCCAGAACCCACAAATACCATGTGCATCTCCTCAAGGTAGTTAAGCTTCCCATAAAGCTTCATTGAATTCCAGTCAGTAGATGGGGGAACAAGAATTGCACTATATGTACAGTTTATAGAAAATTTCAAAGGGCCATAACTCTGTGAAAAATCATCCGACCATTACCGGCTGATAATATGCACATCTTCTGTTGGTAGTGAAGCTTCCCATTAAGTTTCATTGAATTCCGGTCATTAATTGCTGAGAAATAGCCCGGACAAAAATTGTGCACGGACGGACGGACACACACACAGACAGACGAAGTGGCGACTATATGCTCCCCACAAACATTTTGGGAGAGCATAAAAATAGTTCTGACCTACTATTGTTGTTTAAGTTCTAATTTTGGTGAACAATCAATGTTGTTAAAGATAGTTTTTAAGTTATCATTTAATTGGCCAACCATGACAAATGCACAATTATGTGAATTCACTACTATGCTTATTATAAATAACAAATTATTTTTTTACATTGGTGGGTCTATAATCCAAGAATTTAACGCTGAAAAATCAGAAAAAAAGCCCGACGACAGGGACAACACTTTCCTTTAAAAGCAAGTCTCTTCTTAGCAAAAATGCAGTTAAGGTGGAAAGTGTTGTCCCTCATTAGCCTGTGTAGACTGCACAGGCTAATCTGGGACCACACTTTACGCTCATGCATTAAACCCCCTATTCACAGACCACAGCCCAAATTTAATTGCAGTAACAACAGGGTATGATGTTCCTCACAGCATTATTTAATGTCTTCTCAGGGTTCGACACTAAGGCACGTCCAACAGACATTGTCTAGTAAGATCCGGGGTCGGGCTAGTAAATCTGCGGGCTAGCTTGTACGACTGGTCGTACATAAAAAATCTATACTGATTCATAGAACTATAACTAAGTGCTGTTAAAACCTTTTTTTCTTAATGTGTAAAATTACTCTCATATCCATTATTTACATCAGAACAAAACTAAATAAACGCGGAGTATTCACATGATTCATCACTATTTTTAGACGCGAAGGAGTGCTTCCCGCAGAAATTGCTTTTTCCATTGGTCAAGTTGTCATGAATGTTTATGGTTTTCTGCAGTGTCGTAAAACTTTAAAGCATTTTTGTACGACTTCTATCAAAAATCGGTATCATTAATGCAAACATTTTGGCGTAGCAGACGAGAGATTGTAATTTAAAGAATGGCTTTGTTCAAGTTCAGATTGTCGTCTGACAAATCAGTTAATAAAGAAGAATCCGACGGTAAAACTGACAGGAAACGTAAATATGAAGAAAAACGAAAACGTCAATTTTATCCTAACTGGAAAATCGAGTTCCCATGGCTTGAGCTTGACGAAGAAAAGCAAAAACATTTTACTCTTTGCATCAAAATAACTTTTTGGTGTTCACTGATAATTTACTGATAAATCCTGATTAAACAGTTACATGACACAATTGTGTTTATTTGTCCTGTCATTTATGGTCTAGTAGACATCGGATTCAGGCTAGTCAATTTTAAGAGCTGGTCCGATGGTCTTGCTGTAAAAAAAGTCAATGTCGAACCCTGCTTCTGTGTCAAATTGCTCTGGGACATAGATACCAAAAGGTCAGTGCATTAATTGTGTTCATTAATCCAAGACGGCAGTATAAATGTCTGATGACATTTACACACACACTTTGTGGCTGTCTTTTACACATTAAGGGAACAATTTGGCGGCTTTAAATGCTTACATCTAAGTATTTGATAAGACTTAATGTCTTAAATTGTCATTCTAAAGGAAACAAGAGTGCCAAACTGTCACAAGATACGCCCATTTGAAGGTTTTGGACAACTTGATAACTTTACCATGACCCATATTTGAACTTGACCTACATATCATCTAGACTTCTGACCAAATTTGGGGAAAATCGGATGAAAACTACTTCAATTAGAGAGCGGACAACATGCTAAATGCTTGTAATGCACTAAGTGACCTCGTGACCTAGTTTTAGACTCGGAATGACCCATATTTGAACTTGACCAAGATATCATTTAGACACAACTTCTGACCAAGTTTGTTGAAGATTAGATGAAAAATACTTCAATTAGAGAGCGGACACCATGCTTAATCTTTGAAATGAACTAAGTGATCCCATGACCTAGTTTTTGACCCAGCATGACCCATATTCAAACTTGACCTAGATATTGTCTAGATACAACTTCTGACCATGCAAGTTTGCTGAAGATCCGATGAAAACTGCTTCAATTAGAGAGCGGACACAATGCTAAATCCTTGAAATGCACTTAGTGAACCCCCTGACCTAGTTTTTTACCCCGCATGACCCATATTAAAACGTGACCTAGATATTGTCGAGATACAACTTCTGACCATGTTTGGAGAAGATCTGATGAAATCTACTTCAATAAGAGAGTGAACACCATGCTTAATCCTTGAAATTCACTAATCAACCCCGTGACCTAGTTTTTGACCCGGCATGACTCATATTCGAACTTGACCTAGATATTGTCAAGATACAATTTCTGACTAAGTTTGGTGAAGATCAGATGAAATCTACTTCAATTAAAGAGCGGACACCATGCTTAATCCTTGAAATGCATTTAAGTGACCCCGTGACCTAGCTTTTGACCCGGCATGACCCATATTCAAACTTGACCTAGATATTGTCTAGATACAACTTCTGACCAAGTTTGGTGAAGATCGGATGAAAACTACTTAAATTGGAGAGCGGACACTGCTGTGGATGCAACTCGCAGCCCACCCGCCCGCCACCTGCCCACCAATGGTGAAACAATAATACGTCCTGTTTTTAACGGGCATATAAAAAGGGCAGAGGTTGTTCACCTGAGAACCTAAAAAACTAAAGTGTTATCCAAAGCTTTTGTAATGTTTGAATTAATGTGACTTCTTACCTTTCTGTTTAGCCAGAAACATTTTTAAAATTATGAGCATTTGCTTCACAAACTTCTTAAAATTGTGAAAAATGTTAGTTGCTTACTTCTAAAATTTGTGAAAAATGACCATACTCTAAAAGGCAAAAAAGCCATGTAACACCTAACTACAGCTTACTTTAAGAACTTCAGGTTTCCAATCTTCACTGACATCTTTCTACGCTGTTCAAACCTTGCCGATTGTGACACACGATTGTGAATGACCGATCGATAGCTTGTCTTGATTGGGTTTATCTCCCTTTGGGCAGCCAGACCTAAAACTCGAAGGCTCCTGGCTGTGACCACCATCTGTACAAACAGAAAGGATAAGGACTTACGAAACATGAGATGTGTTTGTCAAAAACACAATGCCCCCTAATGCGCCGCTTTGAAATAAAATTTCAATATATCATTTGGCTTGTTTAGAAATCATCTCCCTTTTAAAGCTTATTACTTCTCTTGGATTGTATTTTTTGACTTTTGACCTTAAAGGATGACCTTGACCTTTCACCACTTAAAATGTGCAGCTCCATGAGATACACATGCATGCCAAATATGAAGTTGCTATCTTCAATATTCAAAAAGTTATGACCAAACTTTAACAAAAGATTTAAGTTTTGGTTAAAATTTTGTGACACACACATACAATGAATGAATGACAGACAGACAGGCCAAAAACAATATGCCCCCGATCTTTTTAAGTTGCTGGTTAATAAAAGATATTGACAAGCTTGACAACATATTATATACAGTACAGCCAAAGCGGCACAAACAAAATCCGCGGCTACGCCACGGCCAGATTATTAGTCCGCGGCGGCCGAATCGTGTGTTCACGCGGCGTATCGCCGTGGCACTCGGCATCGATCCGTGCAACGACGCCGAGTCTGTATTAACCTCGCGTACTTTCGCGGAGTAAATCCGCCGCATACGTACGCGGCGGATCGAGTGAAAAGATATCCACCTACATGTACATACATGTATGTGTAGCGTAGAATTAATTACGCGCAACTGTTTATGTTTCGTTCGATTATCATTATTAAATTTGTAATCCGAAACACACTTCCGAATTTTAATGCTAACGCGTCCTTTGGCAAATTCTAGCGTCAAATAAACAGTGCTAAAATATCCTTTGTTTCATAAAAAGCGTGCGAAAATTATGCAGACATGTAGAACGTCGTTTGGAAAGTTTGGGTGTATTTTGTGTTGTATAAATACATGAACATCACGTCAGGCGTAAATCGCGTGTTCAGTGGGGAAAAAAACGCCCCGATTAGACGTTATTTCATCATCTCTATAAATAGTAACACATGCCAAAATGTATTTGATACTTAAGGAAATATCGAGAATGTTTGTGTATCGTAAATATTTACCAGCATTTGCTTTAAAACTGGAATATACGGGATTATCGGGTAATTAGTACCGATATTAACTGTATAATATGAACAAAATAAAACGTGTTTATATACGCATATTCAAACAATAGTTATAATAAGATGATAATTAACAAAACAACAAATTCGTCGTCACCGTCTTGATTATTGATGTGGCTTCAAACTGCTAATTTTCTCAGCTAAAATATAATAGCAGAATCAACATGCAATTAATTTATAAATCCACCATATGCTGGAGCATTGACCACTTGTATGTGCGCAATCATAATTACGTGACCTTGTTTATGTGTGAAATACATACACTACGGGCGGGAAAGAAACTTAATTGGCCAGACACATTAACTATGCTTACATGTATATGATAATACAAATCGCGCACAATAAATTTATTATGATTTTAATTATTATTATAATTGTTCTTTCAAAATTTGTTAACTACATGTAACTAATAATTTTAAAAAGATTTTTATTTCATGATGCGCATTGACTCGGCATAATGCCGCGGATCGACTCGGCATCATGCCGCGGATCGCAGCATGCCTCGGCGGACAGATGCGAAGTTTCGCGGCGAAATGCGACTTGCCGCCGCATACTGACGCTGCTTCAACGACTGACGCGGCATCGACTCGTTTCGCCTTGCCGCCGCGGATCGCGAAATACGTTTGTTCCGCTTTGGCTGTACTGTAATCTGTACAAATTAAAATCATATTTTTGTCCTCATTAAATACTGAATAATTATTTAAGTTGCCTTTTGTTCCTTTCACAACTCAATTTAAATTATATTATAAAAAAATGAGATGGCCAATTTCCTACAGGCCAATTTCTACTGCAGGTTTAATTTTTGACATTTCATTCCAATAACCTTGACATTGTAACTTATGTCATTACCACGTACACATGTACAAAAATATATTACTTTTCTCTCAATATATTACTTTGCCCTTAACTCATGCACAATAACTAATTCAATAAAACAAAAATCTTTCATCCCATCAGCAGAGAAGTAATAATACAACATGACATACAGCATGCTTCAAAATGTAAAAGATGCCATACTTCAAAGGATGCAGCACAAGAAACAATTCCGTATCTCCATTTACTATTGTGTTGTATCGACTTTAGACTGCAAATAATACTTGTGATATATCAACCAAGATAATATGCAATAGCTCAAATAAAATATTAGGTTCTGGATATTAAAACAGACTCCAGAGAAATATATAGCAAACAAACAATAAATATACAAATACAAAACCATTTTTTCTGACAGCAATTTTCCACACGAGTAATAATGGCATACATGCAACATAAAACATAATATTAATAGTTTAGGAAACACTGACTGCAATATATCAATATAACCCATTCCATATAATCTGTACCCTTGAGTGTTATACTCTTAAGGGCATATGATTAGAAACTGGTGTTGCAGCAGAAAATAAAATTCATAATAGACAATTTGCATGCAAATTCCCCATTTTAGAAATTATCATGACGCAATAAATTATTGATTAATCCAAAACAAGTCTCCCTACATGCAGTTCTATAGTGGGTACTACTCTCTGCAAATGTATCCAGTAAGTTTTGGTTTATTATGTTTAAATAATCACAAAATCACTTTTATTCCTACTACAAGAAATGTTTGAGCCATCCAAAATTCAAGCCGAACAACTTTACTATGAAGAATTTACTTACGATTCAGTATGCAACAGTTTTCATCTCCAGTGTATGAGTATTTGTACTACTTTCTGCTATTTATTTAATAAGAACCAAATATTTACTCTTTTTTTAAATCAAAATCATAACATAAATATAAATAAGATCAACTCATTTTTACAAAAGAACAATAACTGGTTAATGTAAAAAACAGCATTAAGATAAGAAACATAAAAAGGCAATAAAAACATATATAAATACATGTATGACAGAAACAATACACAACAACTTGATTATTCATTACTTTTTAAAGAATGATATAATGTTAATTTGATACTTTAAAAATACAGCTGTATTGCACAACAGTCACATTTACTTATCAATAGCCCTGGTGATTCCCTTAGCATCACATTTGCTACATGGTCTTCAAACGAATCCCGGACAATCGCTCCTTCAGACAATTGCTTCTACGCTAAATTTGACAGGGGGGACAGTCCATTCGCAAAACCACATTCATGTTAAATCGGCTTCCTGTTAAAAAGTTGGCAATTTTAATTGTCAGTTAATTGTAGGTGTCAACCTTTTATTAGCGTATCCTACCTTTTGCCATGGAGTCAAAATAATGAACGAGTGACTGTCCGGGTTGACAAAATAATGTAGGAAAGATTGTCCGGGTTGGCAAAATAATGTTGGAGACACTGTCCGCCCTGTCAAAACATCACAGGAGCGACTGTCTGCCCTGTCAAATATAGCGTAGGAGCGATTGTCCTTTGGAGCGATTGTCCGGATACCTCTTCAAATTTCAAACTATTATTTAGTAATTAAAATCTCTGTTTACATACGTCTACATAATGTATTTGTAAGAAATACAGTTTGGTAGATATTGGTATCAATGTTATAATGATTATGCTTATTGCCAAAACCCTGACCCATGTGTACCCAAGTTCCTTTCTAATTGCTCTTGTTAATCATACAATTATTATCTAAAACAGAAAAATATATATAAACAAGATGTGTTTGTGAAACACAATGTCCCCCTATATGATGTTTGACATTGTAGGATGACCTTGACCTTGTGAAGGATGACCTTGACCTTTCACCACTCAAAATGTGCAGCTCCATGAGATACACATGCATGCCAAATATCAAGTTGCTATCTTCAATATTGCAAAAGTATTCATAAAATAAGCGATTTGGGCCACATATATTTGACCTCTGACCTTGAAGGATGACCTTGACCTTGACCTTTCACCACTCAAAATGAGCAGCTCCATGAGATGCACATGCATGCCAAATATCAAGTTGCTATCTTCAATATTGCAAAAGTATTCATAAAATGAGCGATTTTGGCCACATATAATTGACCTCTGACCTTGAAGGATGACCTTGACCTTAACCTTTCACCACTCTAAATGTGCAGCTCCATGAGATACACATGCATGCCAAATATCAAGTTGCTATCTTCAATATTGCAAAAGTATTCATAAAATGAGCGATTAAGGCCACATATATTTGACCTCTGACCTTGAAGGATTACCTTGACCTTGACCTTTTACCACTCAAAATGTGCAGCTTCATACACATGCATGCCAAATATGAAGTTGCTATCTTCAATATAGCAAAAGTTATTGCAAAATGTTAAAGTTGGCGCAAACAGACCAACAGACAGACCAACAGACCAACAGACAGACAGGGCAAAAACAATATGTCCCCCACTACTATAGTGGGGGACATAAAAATAATGATGGCAAACACAGTTTTGTTGTCAAAAGTGGCTTATAATGTTGCCATTGTTTTGTACTTATAAAATTTAGAAAACATATCCAAATACAAAAATAACGTGACTTAAACTGTGAACTGTCAGCCAACAAATTCAACAGAGTTTGTTATTTATTCAGCATTTCATCAACTAAACATTATGGTGCCTCTATAGGCAAACCAAGCATCATTATTGATTTGTTTTATCAAGGGAGGCAAATCTTACAGAACTCTATGTGGGGAATGTAAAAGGTTGATTACTTTTATTCAACCTCAGCATTTGCTGATTTGTTTCAGTTATAAAATTAGTTCATTTACTGCAACTGTGATTAAGTTAGTTCCATGGCTAACTAGAGATTAGTTACACATATTTACAAATATGTCCTAATTCCTCTAAAAAAATGACAAGGTGTTTGGTATACACCAGTTGGTATTATAAGCCAGTACATTAAATTAATTCTTAGTTACAGTAAGGTCAAGTTTAAATTAAGGTAAGGTGATGTGGGGTTGTAAACAATACCTCTGTATCATCATATTGTTGTAAGTGGCTTTAAAGCTTGAGTTAAATAGAATCATGTAAAACTAGTTATCCACAAAATAGCCTTAAAAATTAATCATATTGCCAGAGCTATACACATTGAAATATTTATGAGAAATCCCAATTACCTACCCAACTGAAAGGCAAAGCTTGAAGGCTAACATAAATTTATGTCATTTTTGCAATTTCTAAAAGATATTTGTTTTCCAGGAAGTTATTCATTAATGGGTGCCAAAATATGACATCCTAAACATAATTACCTCCATTATATCTGGTATAGCAAGCCCAGAAAGTAAAAGTCTTAAAATGTGGACAGTCAATTGTTGAAGTTTATTCAAATCACAAAAGACTTCAAATACCACAATTAGCTGTTTGAGCAAAATGTTAATGATTACTGGCCATGACTGCAGTAACTCACCATTCCAATTTGTACAAGTAAAGCAGACAAATGACTAATTTAGGTCACACAAAATGTTTAAATTATATGTTTGCAATGCATCCACAATTATTTATTTTGTACTTTAAGGGCCCCACATATCTCCATATGTGAGTAAATTTCTTGCATATATACAACAGTGAGTCATAACTTCAGATGGCCAGAACCTCATTTTTAAAAATGCACCTTAATACACTAAACATCATTTAACAACAAGTTGCCAACTTAAAAATAAATAATTCATGCAGCCTAAGTCTTACTGCAACCTTCAGAACAAGAAACCATCGGAGACGGGTGATGCTCCCCAAAGGTTTTTTTGTAACAATATTGCACTATATATTCAGATAAAAGGAAACATCTTGAGGGGCATAACTTTGGACAAAATAATACGATGGATGGTTCAGCAACTTAAACATTTCAAAGGGCCATAACTCTCTAAATAAATCATCTAACCAGAACCCACTAATAACATGCGCATCTCCTCAAGATAGTTAAGCTTCCCATAAAGCTTCATTGTATTCCAGTCAGTAGTTGGGGAGAAATAGCCCGGACAAGAATTGCACTATATGTACAGTATATAGAAAATTTCAAAGGGCCATCACTCTGTGAAAAATCATCCAACCATAACCTGCTGATAACATGTACATCTCCTGTTGGTAGTGAAGCTTCCCATAAAGTTTCATTGAATTCCCGTAATACGTTGCTGAGAAATAACTCGGACAAGAATTGCACTATAAGAACAATGGAAAATTTCAAAGGGCCATAACTCTGTGAAAAATCATCCGACGAGAACCGGCTGATAATATGCACATCTCCTCAGAAGTAGATGTCATAATAGCTTTAATGCATGATATATTGATATTAATCTAAATCTTTATAAGGAAAATCAAATGACTCTGGTAGAATGATGATCTTGCTGAAAAAGTACTGTATGTTTTCTCATATTGTATATTTTATTGATTTTCACTGCATTAAAACAAGATGTGTTTGTGAAACACAATGTCCCCCTATATGACGTTTGACCTTGAAGGATGACCTTGACCTTGACCCTTCACCACTCAAAATGTGCAGCTCCATGAGATACACATGCATTTTAAATATAAAATTGCTAGCTTCAATATTGCAGAAGTGACATTACATGAGCAATTTTGACCCAAATATTTGACCTTGAAGGATGACCTTGACCTTGACCTTTCACCACTCAAAATGTGCAGCTCCATGAGATACACATGCATGCCAAATATCAAGTTGCTATCTTCAATATTGCAAAAGTATTCATAAAATAAGCGATTTGGGCCACATATATTTGACCTCTGACCTTGAAGGATGACCTTGACCTTTCACCACTCAAAATGTGCAGCTCCATGAGATACACATGCATGCCAAATATCAAGTTGCTATCTTCAATATTGCAAAAGAACTCATAAAATGAGCGATTTTGTCCACATAATTTTGACCTCTGACCTTAAAGGATGACCTTGACCTTGATCTTTCACCACTCAAAATGTGCAGCTCCATGAGATACACATGCATGCCAAATATCAAGTTGCTATCTTGAATATTGAAATACTGCAAAAGTGTACATTAAATGAGCGATTTTGACCCATATATTTGACCTTTGACCTTGAAGGATGACCTTGACCTTTCACCACTCAAAATGTGCAGCTCCATGAGATACATATGCATGCCAAATATCAAGTTGCTATCTTCAATATGCAAAAGTTATTGCAAATGTTAAAGTTGGCGCAAACCAACCAACAGACCAACCAACAGACCAACCAACAGACAGGGCAAAGACAATATGTCCCCCACTACTATAGTGGGGGACATAAAAATAGGAAATTATAATGTTCACTGATATCTTTTTTTCCCCAATACAATTATTTATTCCACTGATAAGCATATATAAGTCATTTCATCACATGGTATATAGCAGGAGCAACCATATGATAGAGGTATGCAGGGGACCATATCATATCTCTGTGTGGAGGTTGCTTTTGAGCTTGATATGTGACCTTGACCTTTCAACAAGGAGCATGGAAGATGTATGTTACATGTACACTGTGATCTTCTAGGAATGGTAAAGACTTATTACAGTTAATTCTAAAATGCTTCAAGGTATGAAAGAAAGAGAGTGAAAAATAATGTATGTTGACCTTGAAAAGTGGCCTTGACCTCTTACCAAAGGTATAGGGAATTGAAGGAGGCTTTTCATCTGGACATGAAAGATCTGTAGAGACCCTTAAACAACACCCATCTATATACTGTGTACCCATACACCCTCAAATGACACCAAACAACTCATCAGCAGATATAAATTAAGTGTGTCTACTATCACCTACTTTTGGGGGCAAGGATTAGAATTTTCATCTTCTCTGGAAAAATATATTCATGGAAAATCCATACAAGACCTACACAAAATGCAAGAAATCAGTGATGGCTAACCTCAATAAAACAAAGACAATTATTGCTGTGATTGTGTCACTGCAAACATTACCAGGGATAATTCTTGTTTTATGAGCTGTAACAGCAGCCACCAATCTTCATTAGGCTCTTATATTCCCTGATATTGCAGACAGAAACATGTCACTTTTATGCCACATATCATGTCCTACAGACAAAGCTGCCAGTCACTATGATGCAACAAAACTTTGATTTTAACAATTAATATGTAACACAGCAACATATAATTATGTACTTTGAAAGAATTAAGTAGTAACTATTAGTTTATGTGGTAATTGAATAATAAACAAGGGACAAAATTGTCACAAAACCAGGTTTTCATTGTGAAAAAAAAATCTGATAAAGGGAGAAAACTCAAACTGAACTTTTGAAATGAACAAACAAAATTAACCCCCTTTGTAAGTTTTTTTTAAAAAAAAATCTATTTTTAGTCGTGGCGACCTTTACATTGGAGATATTAACGTGAATCTTTCGTGCGACACACCGTCCCATGATGGTGAACAAATGTGCCAAATGATTTTAAAATCTCACAATGAATGACATAGTTATGGCCAGGACAAGCTCATTTTTGGCCATTTTTGACCTTTGAACTCAAAGTGTGACCTTGACCTTGGATATCGACGTAATTATTTCGCGCGACACACCGTCCAATGATGGTGAACAAATGTGCCAAATGATTTTAAAATCTGACAATGAACGACATAGTTATGGCCCGGACAAGCTTGTTCTGCCCGCCCGCCAGCCCGCCAGCCAGCCCGCCAGCCAGCCAGCCAGCCAGCCCGCCCGCATTCGCCAATCTATTAACCAGTTTTTTCCTTCGGAAAACCTGGTTAAAAACCTGGTTAAAAAACAGTTAAAATTGAGCACTGACTGGTGACCTTATTGACATAAGACATCAATTAGTTGCTGAAATATTTTGTATTTATTAATTTGTCCTATTTAGTCTGTACTCATGAATTTTGACACTATATTTTATAAGCTTAATCTGTAAAAGCTCCAATAACATTCAACAGTATAAATGGTGTTGTTACTTTTTCTCTTCTCAAGACTCAAATGATACAAGAAATATTAATTGGTCTTGCATCAATCCAAGTTGTTATTTTTTTAATGATTAATGTTAATTAATTGCGGTACATTGAAATCGTTAGCCACAAGATTGTAAGAGCTGAAATATGCTTAGGCAATAAAGCTATGGAGCAAACAATAGAATGCAAATGAAGAAACACTTTTTTCCACCATTTATTCGCAATCAACAGTTCTGACACTTGATTGGCTGATTGGTTTACCTGATATATGATTGGCTGATTGGTTTACCTCACTGGAATTGACAATAGTTTAACAACAATGAAATAAGTAAATCAACAAATATGACTGTAACAAGAATATGCTAATGATCTTCATAGTGTATATTACCTTATACCATTTATCTAAGGACACATGCAAACTTCACAACAGGTATAAAAAAGTGTCAGACATTTGGTCGAACTACCGACCAAAACTGCCACAATGAAATGAAATTAACCTGACCGATACAATTTTGGCAAAATTCTAAAGCAAATGTATTGTTCTAAATTCTAAATTGTTAACATCTATTCAAATAAATTATACAAATTCGTTAAATTGATATCCCCTGCCAAAAATAAATTTTGTGACAGACAGACGGACTGATTGATTCACCCATCAGAAGAAAAAAAAATTGTATGCATGGTCACCTTGACTATTGTTTCATAAAATCAATGTTACAAAGTTGGTCATAAAAATATAATTTTTTACAAAGATTGAAAAAACAATAACAAACATGTGTTGACTTCAATAAGAGTTACTTTAAGCCACACACCTTGAAATGAAATACATGTTAATCAATACATATAGATGCAATTTGAAAGTGTGCAAATTTGTCATTAAATCTATAGCCTAGTTAGCAAGTAATTAATTTATTTTTGTCTTTATTTTAAAACCAAAAGTTACAAGGATTTCTATATGTATACGTATATTTCGACAAACGCTATTATTTTTAAGTTTTAAAGCGCAAAATAGACAGGATTTCTACCTTGTAACCATCCGATATATTCTAATTGGCATAGATAAAATTAAATCTATAGCCTAGTTAGCAGGTAATTTATTATTTTTCAAACAGTACCACTTTTAAAACAGAAAGTAAGATTTCTAGACGTATACGTCCATTTCAACAAACGTTATTATTTTTAAGTTTTAAAGCGCAAAAAAGACGGATTTCTACCTTGTAACCACCAGATATATTCTTATTGGCATAAATAAAATATGTTTCTTATTTACACGTAAATTTACTATGCCATGTAGTTCACTGCAAGGTGTGTGGCTTTAGGATGATAAAGAATTATCATTATTTTATTTTTCTAAACCCCTACCAATTTTTTGCTTTGTGCCATGGGAAGTACAAAGTCAAGTAATGGCTCAAATGTTACTTTATTAAGGTTTACAAGGCAGCAAATTCTAGAAAAATGAAGACAAATTGCAGGAATCATGTTTCTCACTTCCAAAAACTAGAAACAGACATGATGTCAAATTGCATGTGGCCAAATAGACATACATACAGACAGACAGACATTATTTTCTATGGTGAATAAAGCAATGACAGACATCTATAGCAAATGAAACAATGAACACAAAATTGCAGAAATCATGTTACCCAAATCCCAACAAGTGAAACTGACATGTCATGTCACATAGCATGCAATACCTCTCTATGACTCCTATTATACTGATTTGTTCAAATCCTTGTAACAGGAATGTGGTCCAACCCAAATCACTGAAAACATTCAATTTGCCAGCCTAAAATTTATAATACACCATTGGACAATGAAATAAGCCAATCAGTGCTTCATATAATTCCCTGTGATTTCTTAGATGCAATTGCACAAGAAAAACAACAGACAATCAACTGATTGTGAATTCTATATTGATGGCACGTTCTCTGGACATTTTTGTAATTTCCTCACTAGACGTTAAGGATGTAAGACACCAAATAAGGAATTAATAATTACTGTGCAAGCAATTTCATATTAATTACTGCGGATTATACTAAATCTTTCTGTAATTTTGCAGTAGACATTATTTACCTTTTTTCTAGTTTGTCATCATTTGTTTCTTTGCAATTATTTATTTGCTTTGTCATTATTTCTTATCTTTGCTACCATTCTTTTCTCTGAATGTATGTAATTCATTACAAAATATTTTAAAGGACTTTGATAGTATACCACAATTATAGTTACTAGTATTTCAAAAAGTGACATCCATTTTGTACATAAACATTTTTCTCTAATTAACACTTACAATTTTAATCAAAATCAATTAAACTATCTTCAATAACTCTTTTCCAATAAGCTATATATAAGCATTTCCAAATTGCCAAATGCAATCTAATCTTTCAGCTGGCGAATAGTTTAAAATAAACTTGACACGGTTATTGACAAAAAATCAAGGGTTCTCTATAAGTGTATATTGCCTAAAAGAGCACTTAATTGGTACCAACTTCCATGTGTAATGGGGTTATTATTTAAAGATGATCCACTGATAAGAGATAGAATGGTGTTTGCATCCAACATTCAAACCATGTTACATAGTAGATCGAATTCAGAAAAAAGATTGAACACTCAACCTGGAATACAAAAAAAAAAGTGTATGGTCGGCTGATCGAAAATTAAAAAGCTAAAATAGTGCATTGGCGCCATCTCCTGTCATTAGCACCACCTCCTTGGCATTAGCTCCATCTCTTTTGGAAAAACACCAAATTATCGATTAGATTGACATTTAGAGGCCGATGTTTTTGTGCATCGAAAAACTTATACATGTTCAAAACAATGGTTATGTTGATAGTGATTTCATGGGGTGGAAATTTGCTCATCATACAGGCAAAATACATAGATTTTATGTTACAATCTTTACCATGCCACAAATTATAAAGGTCATAACGTTTACAAATGGGTTATTATATGTTTCTGTACATATGTTGCATGGATGAATAAATCTTTGCTGAATAGCACTACATTGCCCAATTTTTAAAATAATGCGAAATGTGTTGAAAAAAACATATAAAACTAACTCACTTTGTAGAATTATCTGTGACATTTAATAACATCCCGTCCTAATGGCGCCAACTCAGAAGTAGCATTGGCTCATTTATCAATGCATTGCAAAAAAGAGGTGGAGTCATTATTGATGGCCATGAATATTTCTTCTACAGGCTCAATTTTGACATTTCATTCCAATATCCATGACATTGCAACTTATTTCATTATCACTTAAACATGTACAAAAATATATTACTTTGCACTCAATATATAGAGGATATTTGTTGGATTTGGTGGAATATTGATTTTAATTCACGAATGATCATAAAAAATGATATTTTCAAGAGTGGAACAGCCACAAGTAAAAATGTACTTTTTCTATGATCACGAGTGAATTAAAATTGATATTCCACCAAATCCAACAAATGCTCTGTTTATTATATGCAAACAAATGATCTTTTTTGTATATTTACGAGTCTCGACATTATAATGCCCCACTGGGCGCCTCCAATGTATTTTAAAAGAAAGCTCATCTGTTATAGGTTACAGTATACTAAATATTCGTTTCATGTAGGGCTGTACTCTTTAAAAAATATCATAGTTGACTCGAAGGCATGTTTTACACTTTAAACTTTTGTTCGGATTTTATCTTTCGCCGATAATGGTACGGCATGAATAGGTGTTCACTACTGAATCCCTGAAATATTATAAACTGGGAGACTATAGTAAAGTATTGCACTGAAAAAGGTTACATTCCACCAACAAACCGTAGTAAAAAAAAGTTGCAAAACAGTAAATTTTGATTCTTGTCAAGTTCTTTTTTGGTTTGAACATGACGTGTCTTTTTTATTGCATAAATCGATTCCGCTAAGAATGGCCTTTAAGAAAAGGTATGGTTATGGGGGTCTCTATGTGCAAAATGTTGCATTTATTTTCGCTTGAAGTTGTCGCTTTTACATCTAATTATATAGGGAAACTATTTTGTATATTATGACCTGTATGTTTTTATAAACATCAATGCAGAGTAGTTCCCCTTGGAAAAAATTGTTGGGGTCACAATGGGGAAACCAAAGATATCTAAAAATAGTTCCGGTAAAACTATTAAAATTATCGATAATTATCACTGTTATTTTTCAAACAGCTAAATATCAGTTTTAATTCACTGATATTTCTCTATAAACCTCCGGAAAGCATAAAATAAATTACTTTGCTCCTAAATTATGAACATTTACTAATTTAATACAACAAAACGCAAAAATCTATTCAGCTGAGTAGCAATAATACAATATCACATACAGCATGCTTCAAAATCTGAAAGATGCCATACTTCAAAGGATGCCATACAAGAAACAATTCCGTATCTCCATTAACTATTGTGTTGTATTGACTACAGACTGTAAATCATTAGTAATATATCAACCAAGAAAATATGCAATATACCTCAAATAAAATGTTTTCCAGAAATTTAAGCTTTTTATATCAGGTTTGGGATATTCTAACGGACCCAAGAGAAATTTATAGAAAACAAACAATACATAGACAAATTCAAAACCATTTTTTCTGACTTTTCCACATAAGTAATAATGACATACATGCAACTTAGGAAAAACAAAATATTATTAGGTTAGGATACACTGACTGCAATATATCAATACAACTCATTCCATATAATTTGTACCCAGGAGTGTCATACTCTTAAGGGCATATGATTAGAAACTGCTATTGCAGCAGAAAATGTAATTCATAATAGACAATTTGCTTGCAAATTCCCCATTTTAGCAACTATCACGATGCAATAAATTATTGATGAATCCGAAACAAGGCTCCCTATGTGCAGTGCAATAGTGGGTACTACTGTCTGCAAATGTATTCCAGTAAGTTTTGGTTTATAATTTATAATAATCAAAAAATTAACTTCCTCATCATATATGCCATTATTTATAAGGTACGAACTGGACATCCCATAAAAATTGTCAGCACATTTTATCTCAAAGCCGGCTGTTTTTTCAGGACACCTAAAATGATCTTTGATTGTACTTCACTATTGTCAGCAGTCAGTACAGAACTAAAAATGTCTGGCAAATATTGACAAAAAATCTGTTAAATAATTTTATTAACACAAACATTCTCCATTTTAGAAATCAGTGCAGGTCAACAATCTTTAAATGTTTAAATTACAATTGATGCTATATGTACACATTACTTTAAGAAAATTAGACAAAAACAAAAGTAAATCTAGTTGAACTAGAGCTTTGTCACAGACGTGCTGAATACCCCCACATGCCGCATTGACACAGAATATTGGCCCATGTTTAAACTTGGCATTAAGATAATCAAGATAAAACTTCTGACCAAGTTTGGTGAAGATTTGATATAAACTACTTGAATTAGAGAGCAGACACCATGCTGAATGTTAAACAAAGGCACTTAGTGACCCCATGACCTAGTTTTGGGCCCGGCATGGCCCATGTTCAAACTTGGCGGAGAGATTATCTGGATAAAACTTTTGACCAAGTTTGGATGAAAACTACTTGACTTAGAGAGCGGAAAACATGCTGAATGTTTAAAACGCACTAGGTGACCCCGTGACCTAGTTTTTGTCCCGGCAAGGCCCATGTTCGAACTTGGCCAAGACATCATCTAGATACAACTTCTGACCAAGTTTGGTGAAGATCGAATGAAAACTACTTGAATTAGAGAGCGGACAACATGCTGAATGTTTAAAACACACTAAGTGACCCCGTCACCTAGTTTTTGACCCGGCAAGGCCCATGTTCGAACTAGGCATAGACATCATCTCGATACAACTTCTGACCAAGTTTGGTGAAGAGTGGATGAAAACTACTTGAATTAGAGACAGAAAACATGCTAAATGTTTAAGCGCACTAAGTTACCCCAGTTACCTAGTTTCTGACCCAGCAAGACCCATGTTCAAACTTGGCCTAGACATCATCTAGATACAACTTCTGACCAAGTTTGGTGATGATCGGATGAAAACTACTTGAATTTGAAAACTACTTGACTTAGAGCGCCCACAACATGCGGAATGTTTAAAACACACTAAGTGACCCCGTGACCTAGACTTTGACTGGGCATGGCCCATGTTCGATCTTAGCCTAGACATCGTCTGGTTACAACTTCTGACCAAGTTTGGTGAAGATCGGATGAAAACTACTTGAATTAGAGAGTGGACAACATGCTGAATGTTTAAAACGCACTAAGTGACCTCGTGACCTAGTTTTTGACCCGGCAAGGTCCATGTTCAAACTTGGCCTAGACATAATCTAGATACAACTTCTGACCAAGTCTTGTGAAGATTGGATGAAAACTACTTGAATTAAAGAGCGGACAACATGCTGAATGTTTAAAACGCACTAAGTGACCCCTTTACCTAGTTTTTGATACAGAAAGGCCCATGTTCTAACTCGGCCTAGACATCATCTAGATACAACTTCTGGCCAAGTTTGGTGAAGATCGGATGAAAACTACTTGAATTAGAGAGCGGACACGGACCGACCAACCGACAAACAAGTTCACTCCTATATACCCCCCTAAACTTCGTTTGTGGGGGT
The DNA here is from genome assembly GCF_020536995.1 of Dreissena polymorpha. NCBI lineage: Eukaryota > Metazoa > Mollusca > Bivalvia > Myida > Dreissenidae > Dreissena > Dreissena polymorpha. Next base: position 85,539,954 of record NC_068356.1, read on the forward strand.
ATAAAAATTAACTTGTATTTATCTGCATTCAGTTTGTTTGATATACAATATGCTGTTCAGACAAATAATTATTGTACATGCATATATTTAAATCTCAGTTGGTATGATATAAATGATACTTGAAGTTTGTTCGAATTTCCGAAGATTTCGAATACAAATTTTAGCTGTTTTTGCAACGGATTACTGATATTTGTGAATGCTGTGACTTCATCAACTCTGCACTCCATATTTACCAGTAAAGCAGACAAATGACTAATTTAGTTCACACAAAATGTTTAAATTCTATGCTCCTTTCCACAATGATATATATTTTACTTCAATTCAGTGTATTTCTTGAATACATTGTATACACAAAAGTGAGTCATACTTCAGATGGCCAGAACCTTATTTTTAACAAGAGCTGTAAGAGGACAGCGTGCTCGACTATTCGAGTGCTTGACAGTATAATGTAAGCCATCATGGAGAGGGGGGTATAATGTGGGTGTGTGGTCATTTAATAGATGATCTTTAAAAAAAAAAAAGAATTTTTTTTTTTTCTTTTTCTGGGGTGGAGCATGGGGGATGGTTTGGGTGGAGTCCATTGTGGTATGTCAGATAAGTGTTGTTTTGTCAAAGTATGAATCAAATGTGATCATAAATAAAGAAGTTATGTCAATTTACACAAAATTTATTAATTTGACCTTGAGAGTCAAGGTCATTCAAAGGTCAAGGTCAAACTCAACTTGCCAGGTACAGTAACATCATGATAGCAAGAAATTATTTGAAGTTTGAAAGCAACAGCCTTAATACTTTAGAAGTAAAGTGGATCTAAACACAAAATTTAACAAAATATTCAAAGTTACAAAGACAAAAAAGGCCCATAATTCTATTAAAAAGCCAACCAGAGTTATGCAACTTGCCCTGTACAGTCCCCTTAATATAGTTAGCGAATTTCCCAAGTTTAAAAAGAAATAGCTATGATACTTTAGGAGTAAAATGGAACAAAACACAAAACTTAACCAAATGCACAATTATCTAAGTATTAAAGGGGCCATAATTCTGTCAAAATGCTTGATACAGTTGTCTGCTCTTGTTTGTAGATTGGGGTCATGTTGGTAAAGAAGTATGCAAAATATGAAAGCAATATGTCAAAGGACATAGGAAATATTTGAGGTGGTACGCAAACTTTAACATAGCTTTATCAATAATATGCATATTCTAAGTGAAAAAAGGGCCATAATTCTTACAAAATGCTTGATACAGTTGTCTGCTCTTGTTAATAGGTTGGGGTCATGTTGGTAAACAAGTATGCAAAATATGAAAACAATATGTCAAGGGAAATATTTGGGGTAGTACGCAAACTTTAACATTTGCACGCTAATGATAACGGGAACGCCGACGCCGGGGTGAGTAGGATAGCTCTACTATATATATTTCATATATAATAGTCGAGTTAAAAATGCAAGCTGACAAAAACATGTTAACCATGTCAATACATTTATCATAATCTAACACCAAATTGCCAACTTAAACAAGAGAAGGGTTAGTCAGAAACACAATGTCCCCTACTGCACCGCTTTGAAGCCATATATTTGACCTTTGACCTTGATGGATGACCTTGACCTTGACCTTTCACCACTCAAAATGTGCAGCTCCATGAGAATCACATGCATGCCAAATATCAAGTTGCTAGCTTCAATATTGCAAAAGTTATGGCAAATGTTAAAGTTTGATGCAAACAAACAAACCAACAAACCAACAGACAGAGCAAAAACAATATGTCCTCAACTATAGTGGTGGGGGACATAAAACATTCATGCAGTCTATATTCTAATGCAACCTTCAGAAAAATCATTTGCTGAGATAGACACTTGACTTAGATATACACAAATTTGTGATCACACTTGAACTCATACATTGTAGATACAGAGCCACCCCAACAATGCAATAACTTGCTTACAAGATGTTAAATAATGAAAAGAACTATCTCCATTACTACCGAGAAAATTATCTGGTCAATTGCTAAAGCATTGTACCTGCTAAAAAGATCTTTAACAGGTACAACAGTTTAACACTCATGCCTAAAACATGCTATCATGGCGCAATATGAAAGTAGATTTTGCAGAAATTTTTATGAAGATATCAACATCCCTTAGGTTACAAAGGATCGTTTGAATTCTTCCAGCCCTGAATGTCTAAATGGAGAATAAAACTTTTTGAACATTGTATCTGAAACAGTAAACAGCTTAAAACATTTGGCTAGTCGAACAAAAAGTTCAGTAAAAGAAGGGTGGACACATATTTTAGGAATTGTACCGTGAGTTCAATATTGCATTGTTCCTCCTGTTACAATAACCAACCAAGATGAGAGTATTAATGAGCTTGGGTCATTTAGTTGGATTTTATTGTCAAGTTTTCGTGACATAATGACTGCACTATAAACCAACTGTGAAGAGGTTGATAAGCAGATATTCTGTAACAAAATTGGGAATTTATGATACTTCATTAGCATTAACTTTCCAATGTTGCAGTTAACCCTTCAGCCAGTCTCAATTTGGATCTGTATCTTTTTTAGACAAAAGCAATCCTTAAATCCACACCTAATATTGAGGTTTCAGTGACAAACTGGTGTATAAAAAATGGCACAGTTTCACTGCAGATACAGGGGGATTTTTGTTGAGTGAATTTTATTTCACTAGTGGTTATAGACTTTAAAAAATACTCAAGTAAATTATACATTTTAAATCACTTAGGGTGAAACAGATAGTGTATTTTCCAAGGCATAAGACATTTCTTTTTCAATATAAAATAATATTAAATTACGCTTTTTTATATTCCACGCGTCTTCGTCAGGTATACAGAAGTAGAGTGATCACGAGTGATCATAGAAAATATTTTTTCGATCACGAGTGAATTAAATCAACATTCCACGGAATCAAACAATTTTTTTTTATTTTATGCTTTGTTTCGCCGTTTATTAACATTACAAAAGAGTTTAACTGGAGAATTTCGCTGGAATAATGACATCGTTTCGTAAAAAAATGAAGTCATTTCACAGTTAAACAGTGAAAATTATAGATAATTTTCACTGTTATTTTTCAATGTTTGAAACAGTGAAATATAAGTTTTAATTCACTGATATTTCTCTATAAACCACCGGAAAGCATACAATAAAATTATTTATTCCACTGATAAGCTTATAGTTAAGTCATTTCATTTCTCAAAGATGCAGCTATGCACAGAACCAGTCATATCTCTGGGTGGAGGTTGCTTTTGAGCTTTATTTGCAACCTTGACCTTTCACCAAAGAGCATGGGAGATGTATGTTACACTGTGATCTTCTATGAATGGAAAAGACTTTTTAAAAGTAATTGTAAAAACCTCCACGGTATGATAGTAAGAGAGTGAAAATTTATGTATTTGACCTTGAAAAGTGACCTTGACTTTTTAACAAAGATATAGGGAATTATTGGACGCTTTTCACGTGGACATGAAAGATAATCTGTATCGACCCTAAAAACACCCATCTATACACCCATCCACCCTCAAAACAACTTATTCGCAGATGGACAGATCGACTACTATCCCCTTCTTTAGGGGATGTAAGGATAGGGAATTACAAGTATTTTCATCAATTCTAGAAATTCCATTAATGACAAATCCACACAAGACCTACACAAAGTGCAAGACATCAGTGATGGCTAACCTCGATAAAACAAGGACAATTATTGCGGTGATTTTGTCACTGCAAACATTACCAGGGATAATTCTTGTTTTATGAGCCAACAGCAGCCACCAATCTTCATTAGGCTCTTATATTCCCTGATATTGCAGACAGAAACATGTCACTTTTATGCCACACATCATGTCCTACAGACAAAACTGCCAGTCACTATGATGCAACAAAACTTTGACCTAAACAATTGATCTGTCACACAGCAAAATGTATGTACTTTGCCAGAATTTAGTAGTAACTTCATTGGTCATTGTCCGCTCGGGTACTACTTAAATGTACCCCGATTGGCTGATTGGTTCACCTATCTGAAATTGACAATAGTTTAACAACAATGAAATAAGTAAATCAGCAAATATGACTGTAAAAAGAATATGCTAATGATCTTCACATTGTAAATGACTGAAAACCATTTATCTAAGAAAAAATGCAGACTTCACAAAAGCTGAAAAAAGTGACAGACATTTGGTCCGACTACCTACCAAAACTGCCACAATGAAATGAAATTGACCTGACCAATAAAGTCTTATGTAACATGTAATGTAATACTTATGTTAACTTGTTTGGATCTCCTAAAGAAAAAGGTATTATTCTTCCTAAATTGTTAACATACATATTCATTAAAAATAATACATAACAAGGGCTGTTTGTAAAACATGCATGCCCCCCATATGGGCTGTCCGTTGTAGTGGCAGCCATTGTGTGAATACGATTTTTGTCACTGTGACCTTGACCTTTGACCTAGTGACCTGAAAATCAATAGGGGTCATCTGCGGGTCAGGATCAATGTACCTATGAAGTGTCATGATCCTAGGCAAAAGCGTTCTTGAGTTATCATCCGAAAATCATTTTACTATTTCGGGTCACCGTGACCTTGACCTTTGACCTTGTGACCTCAAAATCAATAGGGGTAATCTGCAAGTCATGATCAATCTACCTATGAAGTTTCATGATCCTAGGCGTATGCGTTCTTGAGTTATCATCCAAAAACCATTTTACTATTTCGGGTCACCGTGACCTTGACCTTTGACCTAGTGACCTCAAAATCAATAGGGGTCATCTGCGAGTCATGATCAATCTACCCATGAAGTTTCATGACCCTAGGCGTATGCGTTCTTGAGTTATCATCCGGAAACCATTTTACTATTTCGGGTCACCATGACCTTGACCTTTGACCTAGTGACCTCAAAATCAATAGGGGTCATCTGCAAGTCATGTTCAATCTACCCATGAAGTTTCATGATCCTAGGCGTATGCGTTCTTGAGTTATCATTCAAAAACCATTTTACTATTTCTGGTCACCGTGACCTTGACCTTTGACCTAGTGACCTCAAAATCAATAGGGGTCATCTGCGAGTCATGATCAATGTACCTATGAAGTTTCATGATCCTAGGCCCAAGCGTTCTTGAGTTATCGTCTGACAACCACCTGGTGGACGGACAGACCGACCGACCGACCGACAGACCGACCGACAGACTGACCGACATGAGCAAAGCAATATACCCCCTCTTCTTCGAAGGGGGGCATAACAAAACATACAGATTGAAGTTACAATAATCATAAATAAATGTAACTAATAAATAAAAAAATATGATATTACAGTCAAAACTGGGAACAGCAGTCAGTCAAGGGAAATGACCAAAGTGGAAGTTGTATGCAGGTGACTGTTGTTTTCGGATCACAATTTTTAGATGGTTGGTCAGTTGGTAGGTATTGCTACGTCGCTACCCCACCCAGTTGTTTGCATACAGTGTAAACAAGAGCTGTTTGTAAAACATGCATGCCCTCCATAATTGGGCTGTCAGTTGTAGTGGCAGCCATTGTGTGAATATGTTTTTTGGCACTGTGACCTTGACCTTTGACCTAGTGTCCTGAAAATCAATAGGGGTGATCTGCGAGTCATGATCAATGTACCTATGAAGTTTCATGAACCTAGGCGTAAGCTTTTTTGTGTTATCATCTGGAAACCATTTTACTGTGTCAAGTCACCGTGACCTTGACCTTTGACATAGTGACCTGAAAATCATTAGGTGTCATCTGCGAGTCATGATCAATTTACCTATGAAGTTTCATGATCATTGGCATATGCGTTCTTGAATGATCATCTGGAAACCATTTTACTATTTCGGGTCAGTGTGACCTTGACCTTTGACCTAGTGACCTGAAAATCAATAGGGGTCATCTGCGAGTCATGATCAATGTACCTATGAAGTTGCATGATCCTAGGCATAAGCGTTCTTGAATGATCATCCGGAAACCATTTTACTATTTCGGGTCACTGTGACCTTGACCTTTGACCTAGTGACCTGAAAATCAATAGGGGTCATCTGTGAGTCATGTTCAATGTATCTATGAAGTTTCATGATCCTAGGCATAAGCGTTCTTGAGTTATCATCCAGAAACCATCTGGTTGACGGACGGACATACAGACATAAGGACAGACCGACATGAGCAAAACAATATACCCCCTCTTCTTCAAAGGGGGGTATAAAAAAGGCCTCATTGCCTCAGCATAATAACATAATTAACTTACATTGAATAATACAAAATTAAAGCTTATAAATTGATTTAATTCATATTGTTCAACTAAATCAATGACTTTATCAACGATAGTATAATTGTTTACTCATGCATCTCGTTCATTCAGTAATTAAGCTTGGCATATGCCATGGACGTCACGTCCGAATAAGTATAAAAAGCGGATTCGCTGTCATGAACCGAAAGTACGGTGTAACTGTACCATTCCGAAACTGTTTTTGTCATTGTAAAAGTACACCCTCAAGTAAATTGTCTAAAATTTTACATAAGATTTAAAAAAACAGCAATTACTAGAAGAATAAAAAAATAAATTGCAGGAATTATGTTACTCACTTCCAAACACAACAAACTGACATGAAGTCAAATTGCATGTGGCCAAATAGACATACAGACAGACAGACAGACATTATTTTCTATGGTGAATAAAGCAATGACAGACATCTATAGCAAATGAAACAATGAACACAAAATTGCAGAAATCATGTTACCCAAATCCCAACAAGTGAAACTGACATGTCATGTCACATAGCATGCAATACCTCTCTATGACTCCTATTATACTGATTTGTTCAAATCCTTGTAACAGGAATGTGGTCCAACCCAAATCACTGAAAACATTCAATTTGCCAGCCAAAATTTATAATACACCATTGGACAATGAAATAAGCCAATCAGTGCTTCATATAATTCCCTGTGATTTCTTAGATGCAATTGCACAAGAAAAACAACAGACAATCAACTGATAGTGGATTCTACATTGATGGCACGTTCTCTGGACATTTTTGTAATTTCCTCACTAGACGTTAAGGATGTAAGACACCAAATAAGGAATTAATAATTACCCTGAAAAGCAATTTCATATGAATTACTGCAGATTATACTAAATCTTTGTGTAATTTTGCAGAAGACATTATTTACCTTTTTTCTAGTTTGTCATCATTTTTTTCTTTGTCATTATTTATTTTCTTTGTCATTATTTCTTATCTTTGCTACCATTCTTTCTGAATGTATGTAATTCATTACAAAATATTTCAAAGGACTTTGATAGTATACCACAATTATAGTTATTTCAAAAAGTGACATCCATTTTGTACATAAACATTTTTCTCTAATTAACACATGCAATTCTAATCAAAATCAAGTAAACCATCTTCAATAACTCTTTTCCAATAAGCTATATGTAAGCATTTCCAAATTGCCAAATGCAATCTAATCTTTCAGCTGACGAATAAAGTTTAAAATAAACTTGACATGGTGATTGACAAAAAATCAAGTGTATCAGTATTGCCTAAAAGAGCACTTGGTACCAACTTCCATGTGTAATGGGGTTATTATTTAAAGATGATCCACTGATAAGAGATAGAATGTTGTTTGTATCCAACATTCAAACCACGTTACATAGTGATCGAATTCAGAAAAGAGATTGAACACTCAACCTGGAATACAAAATAAAAAGTGTATGATCAGCTGATTGAAAATTAAAAAGCTAAAATAATGCATTGGCGCCATCTCCTGTCATTCGCACCACCTCCTTGGCATTGGCTCCATCTCTTTTGGAAAAACACCAAATTATCGATTAGATTGACAAGAGGCCAATGTTTTTGTTCATAGAAAAACTTATACATGTTCAAAACAATGGTTTTATGTTGATAGTGATTTCATCGGGTGGAAATTTGCTCATCATACAGGCAAAATACATAGATTTTATGTTACAATCTTTACCATGCCACAAATTATAAAGGTCATAACGTTTACAAATGGGTTGTTATTATATGTTTCTGTACATGTGTGGATGAATAAATCTTTTCTGAATAGCACTACGTTGCCCAATTTTAAAAATAATATGAAATGTGTTGAAAAAACATATAAAACTAACTCACTTTGTAGAATTATCTGTGACATTTAATAACATCCCATCCTTGGCGCCAACTCAGAAGTAGCATAGCAATGGCTCATTTATCAATGCATTGCAAAAAAGAGGAGTGATCATTGATGGCCATGCATATTTCTTCTGCAGGCTCAATTTTGACATTTCATTCCAATATCCATGACAATGCAACTTATTCATGATCACCTACACATGTACAAAAATATATTACTTTGCTCTCAATATATAGAGGATATTTGTTGGATTAGGTTGAATATTGATTTTAATTCACGAATGATCATAAACAAGAAATATCTTTAAAAACATATACGGCGTTGATATTGTAATGTTTGCGACCAGTGAAAGGAGATGGAATGAAGCGACCATGTATTTTAATGAAGGTAGTGAGTGATAATATATTTTAATTTATTAACAAATAAAAATGAAGAACAAGAAGAGGTGAAATTGTATGTTTTATTGTCAATAAGTATTGTAATGACTAGGTTTTCATAATTAAACGAGTATTACATTAGTTTCAATAGAAAAAGAAAACATATTCGCCACTGAAAAACTATGAACAATAATAATAAATGTTGGAATGAAATAAAAGATAATGTGTTTTAATGTGTACAGATGTTAGTAGAATGTAAACATAAAAGACTCAATATTGCAAGCATCATAGTGATATGAAGTTTTTGCAGAAAAAAACAACTTTATATAAAAAATGAACAAAACAAAGTACAAAGAAACATATTTACACTAATAAAAGCAAATATGGATTACAATAAATCAAAGACAGATATATTTCCAACACCTATATATTTCCTTAGTATCGCGGGCTACCGCCCCCAAACCCCCACTTTGTCGATAGTGGTAAACAACTGCGTACTGGTAAAGTGCAATCTAGCCTGTTTTTGTAGTGTTAAGTGTCATCTAAGGTCAAAAGTGACGTTAAACAGCTATGCCGAAAAATGATATTTTCACAAGTGGAACAGCCACAAGTAAAAAATGTACTTTTTCTATGATCACAAGTGAATTAAAATTGATATTCCACCGAATCCAACAAATGTTCTTTTTATTTTATGCAAACAAATGATCTTTTTTGTATTTTTACCAGTCTGGACATTATAATTCCCCGTTGGGCGCCTCCTATGTATTTTACAAGAAAGCTCATCTGTTATAGGTTACAGTATACTAAATAATCGTTTCATGTAGGGCTGTACTCTCTAAAAAATATCATAGTTTACTTGAAGGCATGTTTTACACTTTAAACTATTGTTCGGGTTTTATCTTTCGGCGATAATAGTAGGGCATGAATAGGTGTTCACTACTGAATCCCTGAAATAATTGAAATAATAAACTTGGAGACTATAGTAAAGCTTTACACTGAAAAAGGTTACATTCCATTAAGAAACGGCCATAAAAAATGTTGCAAAAACAGTCGATTTTGATTCATGTCAAGTTCTTTTTTGGTTTGAACATGACATGTCTTTTTTATTCCATAAATCAATTCCGCTAAGAATGGCCTTTAAGAAAAGGTATGGTTATGGGGGTCTCTATGTGCAAAAATTGTTGCATTTATTTTCACTTAAAGTTGTCGCTTTTACATCGAATTATATAGGAAAACTATTTAGTATATCATGACCTGTATGTTTTTATAAACATCAATGCAGAGTAGTCCCCTAGGTAAAAATTTTGGGGGTCTCCATGGGGAAATCAAAGATATCTAAAAATAATTCCGGTAAAACAATTAAAATTATCGATAATTATCACTGTTATTTTTCACTGTTTGAAAACAGTGAAATATCAGTTTTAATTCACTGATATTTCTCTATAAACCTTTGGAAAGGATCAAATAAATTACTTTGCTACTAAATAATGCACATTTACTACTTTAATACAACAAAACGCAAAAACCTTCAATCCATTCAGCTGAGTAGCAATAATACAACATGACATACAGCATGCTTCAAAATCTGAAAGATGCCATACTTCAAAGGATGCTGCACAAGAAACAATACCGTATCTCCATTAACTATTGTGTTGTATCGACTACAGGCTGTAAATCATACTTGTAATATATCAACCAAGAAAATATGCAATATACCTCAAATACAATATTTTCCAGAAATTTAAGCTTTTTATATTAGGTTTGGGATATTCTAACAAACCCAAGAGAAATAAATAGCAAACAAATAATACATAGACAAATTCAAAACAATTTTTTCTGACAGCATTTTTCAGCAGAAGTAATGGATGACATACATGCAACTTAGGAAAAACATAATATTAATAGTTTAGGCTGCACTGACTGCAATATATCAATATAACTCATTTCATATAATTTGTACCCTGGAGTGTTATACTATTAAGGGCATATGATAAGATTCTGCTGTTGCAGCAGAAAATGTAATTCATAATAGACAGTTTGCATGCAGATTACCCATTTTAGCAATTATCATGATGCAATAAATTATTGATGAATCCAAAACAATGCTCCCTACATGCAGTTCAATAGTTGGTACTACTGTCTGCAAATGTATTCCAGTAAGTTTTGGCTTATAATTTATAAATAATCACAAAATTTACTTTTTCATCATAAATGCCATTATTTATAAGGTGCAAACTGGACAACCCATAAAAATTGTCGGCACATTTGATCTCAAAGCCGGCTGTTTTTTCAGAACACCTAAAATGATGATTTTACTTCACTTTAGTCAGCAGTCAGTAAAGAACTTAAACTAGAAATGGCGTGGCAGAGACCGACCCGAATCCCCACACCGCATGTTTGACCCTGGGGGGGCAGTGCCTAGGGTTGGTAATGGGACCATGCATAGTTGAGATTGACCATATTGTCATAAGAGAAGTTCAGTATCAATTGGAAGTGAATCAGTGTAGAAATGAAGAAGTTAATGTAAAATAACATAAAACAAGAGATGTGTTTGTCAGAAACACAATGCCCCCTTCTGCGCTGCTTTGATTTATTTAAAGAAAAAATTATCATTTGACAGGTTCATTACTTACCTCCCTTTAAAGCTTATTACTTCCCTTGTATTTTTAAAAAAAATTACCTTTGACATTGAAGGATGACCTTGACCTTTCACCACTCAAAATGTGCAGCTCCATGAGATACATATGCATGCCAAATATCAAGTTGCTATCTTCAATATTGCAAAAGTTATGGCTGATGCACCATACCGAGGGGGGGGGGGGCATACAAATGAGTGTAAATCTCTGACCCGGCCCCACCCCAACCCCCATAACTTTTGACCCAGGGGTCAGATCAAAATTCAAAATAGTGCAGGGTCACACATATACTGATAGCTACAATGTGTGTAATTTCAAGGTTCTAGTGCTTATAGTGTAGGAGGAGATAGTGGCCAGGACTGACGGCTGGACAGACAGACAGACAGACGGACGGACAGACGGCGGAGATAAGCACAATATCCCCACGTTTTTCAAAAGGCGTGGGGATAAAAATGTCTGGCAAATATTGACAATAAATCTGTTAAAGAATTTTATTAACACAAACATTCTCCATTTTAGAATGCCTTGTGCCTCCTGTTACACTAACCAGCCTGAAGATGACAGCATTTATTAGCTTGGGTCATTTATTTGGATTTTATTGTCAAGTTTTCGTGCAATCATGACTCCACTATAAACCATGGAACTGTGAAGAGGTTGATAAGCAGACATTCTGTAACAAAATTGGGAATTTATGATATTTCATTAGCATTAGCTTTCCAATGTTGCAGTTAACCCATCAACCAGTCTCAATTTGGATCTTTAGCAATAACTCACATTAATTGAAGATGTTCTGTTGCAGGTCTATTTTGTTAGACTTTTTAAGCCAAAAGGAATCCTTAAATCCACACCTAATATTGAGGTTTCAGTGACAAATTGATATTTTGTTGATTGAATTTTATTTCACTAGTCAGGTTATAGAACAGACCTTTTCCGCCCTATGCCACAGGTCCGAATATTGGCACCATTCCCAATGCAAATCTGGTTGTTTTTTCCCCAATTAAAAAAAAATCCCAATTCCAAAACAAGAGGGCCAAGGTGGCCCTAGTTCGCTCACCTGAGAGGAGTTGGTTCATATAATCTTTACCAAATGTCAAACTTGACCTAGATATTGTCCAGACAAACATCCTGGTCAAGTTTCATCATTATTAAATCAAAACTCTGGCGTATGGAGTGTTTTTGTTTTTGTAAGATTTGACCTGGTGACCTATATTTTGAGTTGACCCCCCCCCCCCCTTACCAAACATCAAAGTTTGCTTACAAAAATAAATATTATGACCAAAATAATAAAATCTGAAACAAAATTGTGACCTCTTGAGTGTTTACAAGGATTTTGTATTATAATAAAAATTTGGACAATCAAAGGGCAATAATTAAGGCATTAATTTTGTGATTTTGCTCATTATCAAACTTGACTGAGATCTTTCAGCAACTTTGATAAAGAATGCTTGAGAAATATGAATGCTAGAGTGTCTACAAACCAAATGTGGACGGGCAGACGGTGGACAAAGACCAATCCTAAAACCTCACCTGAGCTGAATCAGGTGAGCTTAAAAGTGTGTTTCACCGATCTGAACCATTTTCCAACTTGTCCGAGAAATCAATAAAACCAATGTATTGACTAAGTTTCACGATGATTAGGCAAAAAATGTGACTTACATAGTGTTCGATCACAAAGTTTCTCTCTAGTCACATAAGGAAAACTGCCCCACCCCCCTGGCAGCCATGTTTTTTTACCATTTGCAAACTCATCTGAGATATACATAAAACCAATCTTTTCACCAAGTTTCATGATGATTGGGCAAAAAATGTGACTTCTAGAGAGTTCACAAGCTTTTTTTACTATATAAATATAAGAAAACTGCCCCCCCCCCCGGCAGCCATGTTATTCAACTGATCAGAACCATTTTCGAACTCAACTCTCATATCAAGGAAACAAATGTTCTGACCAAATTTCAAGAACATTGGGCCAAAATTGTGACTTCTAGAATGTTCACATGTTTTCACTATATACATAAAGAGAAAAATGCCCCGCCCACTGGCGGCAATGTTTTTTCACCGATCTGGACCATTTTCAAACTCGTCCGAGATATCAATAAAACCAATGTTTTTACCAACTTTCATGATGATTGGGCAAAAATTGTGACTTCTAGAGTGTTTACAAGGTTTCTCTATTAGCCAAATAAGGAAAACTGCCCCGCCCACTGGCGGCCATGTTTTTCAACGGACCGGAACCACTTTTTAACTCAACCAACATATCATTAAGACAAACATTTTGACAAAGTTACATGAAGATTGGGCATGAAATGTGACTTCTACAGTTTTTACAAGTTTTTCCTTTTTTTTTTACCTAGAGACCTAGTTTTTGACACGACACTACCCATGCAGTTTCGAACTCGACTGAGATTTCATTGGGACAATTTAAAGCTTCTGACCAAGTTTCATGAAGATCGGACAATTTAAATGTGGCCTCTAGAGTGTTTACAAACCAAATGTGGACGACGGACGACGGACGGACAGACGATGGACAAAGACCGGTCATAAAATCTCACCTGAGCAATCAGGTGAGCTAAAAAAAAAAAATAATAATTTTTTTTTAAACCTTTTAATATATAAGTTAACCTGATCCAGTGTAGAAAATACAAAAATATTGCATAATTAAATTATCAGTTTTCTTAAATTTGTTTTAAAAACAGTAAAATATAATAAATTGATTATTTAAGACTTTCCTTATTTTCCCTAAAATTCGGCGTTTCACACAATTTTTTTCCCCTCAAAAAAGGCCAGGCCCTTTCCCCAAAATCAGATTTTAAAAAACCTGCACTTATCACACATGTTCATACTATTTTGTACAATTTTAATAATATGTTATCAAAATAGTTGTTATTTAACAGTTAACGGCTTCTTTGAAATATAAGAAACACTATTTACATGCCATTGTTTTTCCCAATTGAGCCAGTTTTGCAATTAATTTTTTTCCCAAAATAGGGTGTTTTCACGACGCGAAATTCCCAAAATTCCAGTTTGGCGTTTTCCCAGAATGGAGTGGAAAAGGCCTGTAGAATTTAAAACATACTCAAGTAAAATATACATTTTATATCACTTAGGGTGAAACAAATAGTGTATTTTCCAAGGTACAAGTCATATCTTTTTCCATATTAAATTATATTAAATTATCAGCTTTTTTATATTCCATGGGTCTTATTGGTATACAGAAGTAGATTTTAAAATGTCATAATAGCCTATATAATGCACGATATATTGATATTCATGAATCTGTATCAGGAGAATCAAATGACTCTGGTAGAAAGATGATCTTGCTGGACAAATACTAAATGTTTTCTCATATTGTCATTGATTTTCACTGCATAAAAGAAATAGATAGAGGATATTTGTTGGATTGTGTGGATAATCGATTTTAATTTAGGAGTGATCATAGAAAATATTTTTTTGATCACGAGTGAATTATAATCAACATTCCACCGAATCAAACACATTTTCTGTTTATTTTATGCTTTTTTTTAGCCGTTTATTAACATTGCAAAAGAGTTTACCTGGAGAATTTCCCTGGAATAATGACGCCGTTTCGTAAACAAATGAAGTAATTTCACAGTTAAACAGTGAAAATTATAGATAATTTTCACTGTTATTTTTAACTGTTTGAAACAGTGAAATATCAGTTTTAATTCACTGATATTTCTCTATAAACTACCGGAAAGCATACAATAAAATTATTTATTCCCCTGATAAGCTTATAGTTAAGTCATTTCATTTCACAAAGAAGAAGCTATAATGCACAGAACCAGTCATATCTCTGCGTGGAGGTTGCTTTTGAGCTTTATTTGCTACCTTGACCTTTCACCAAGGAGCATGGGCGATATATGTGACACTGTGATCTTCTAGGAATGGGAAAGACTTATTAAAAATAATTATAAAAACCTCCAAGGTATGATAGTAACAGAGATAAAATGTATGTATTTTGACCTTGATAAGTGACCTTGACCTTTTAACAAAGATATAGTGAACAAGCAAATTCGTTAAATTGATATCCCCGCCAATATGCTTCTGGACACAAGTGTTATATTTGACACTCAAAAAAGCATTTTTTCAATATACAAAGGGCCATAACTCCATTATTAACATATGGTGAACAATGACATTTGGCGTGCATCATCCTCATATCTATATATATACTCATACCAAGCTTCAATGAAATCCGCCAAAGCACATCCAAGATATGGCTCCAGACGGATGGACGAAAAGACGGACCGACGGAAAGACGAACGGAAAGACGGACGGACAGACAACGCCAAAGCAATATCCCTCCGCCTATGGCAGGGGATAATTATAAGAGGCTTTTCATGTAGACATGAAAGATAATTTGTAGAGACCCTAACATCACCCATCTATACACCCATACATAATCAAAAGACACCAAACAACTCATCAGTAGTTGGAAAGAGCATCTACTATGCCCTACCTTTGGGGATGTAACTGGGGAAGGATTAAAATAATTTTCATCTCATCTGGAAAATCTTTTCATGGCGAATCCATGCAAGACCTTATACACAAAGTGCAAGACATCAGTGATGGCTAACCTCAATAAAACATAGACAATTATTGTGGTGAGTTTGTCACTTAAAACATTCCCAGGGATAATTCTTGTTTTATGAGCTAACAGCAGCCACCAATCTTCATTAGGCTCTTATATTCCCTGATATTGCAGACAGAAACATGTCACTTTTATGCCACATATCATGTCCTACAGACAAAACTGCTAGTCACTATGATGCAACAAAACTTTGACCTTAACAATTGATCTGTTACACAGCAAAATGTATGTACTTTGCCAGAATTTAGTAGTAACTTATGCTCCATTGGTCATTGTCCGCTCGGAAACTACTTAAATGTACCCCGGGTACTCATAAGTATGTACTTAAATATACCCCAGGTACGGAAAATACATGTATTACTAACACTTACCCAGCCAATTTAGACTGTACCCAAGTTTTTAAGTTTAAGTAGTACCCGAGCTGACAATGACCAATCGAGCATAACTAAAAGTTGATTTGGTCATTTGATGATGAATACAATTAAAATTGAGCACTTACAATTAGGTGACCTCATAGACATTAGGCATCAATTAGATCCTGAAATATGTTGTATTGAATTTGTCCTATTTAGTCTGTACTCATGAATTTTTACACTGTATGTTATAAACTTAATTTGTAAAAGCTCCAATAACATTACACTGTACAAATGGTTTTGTTCCTTTTTCGCCTTTCAAGACTCAAATCATGCAAGAACTATTGGGCTGTTCTGAGAAAACTGTGCTTAATGCATATGTGCGTAAAGTGTCATTCCAAATTAGCGTGTGTAGACTGCAGGGACGACACTTTCCCCTTTAATGATATTTTCTGTTCAAAGAAAGTCTCTTCTTAGCACAACTCTAGTTTAGGGGAAAAGTGTCGTCCCTGATTAGCCTGTGCAGACTGCACAGGCTAACCTGGGAAGACACTTTACGCATATGCATTATGTCCAGTTTTCTCAGAACGCGACTCAATTGGTCTAGCATCAATCCAGGTTGTTTATTTAAATGACTAATGTCAATAATGTAAATTATATTGAACACATCAGCCATACCATTGTAAGAGCTGAAATATGCTTAGGCAATACAGTTATGGAACAAACAATACAATTCAAATGAAGAATCACTTCAGTTCACTATATATTTGCAATCAGCAGTTCTGTTACTTGATTGGCTGATTAGTTCACCTATCTGAAATTGACAATAGTTAAACAACAATGAAATACGTAAATCAGCAAATATGACTGTGAAAAGAATATGCTAATGATATTCACATTGTAAATTACTGAAAACCATTTATCTAAGAACAAATGCAGACTTCACAAAAGCTGAAAAAAGTGACAGACATTTGGTCCAACTTCCTACCAAAACTGCCACAATGAAATGAAATTTACCTGACCAATAAAATCTTATGTAACATGTAATGTATATTTATGTTAACTTGCATACTTGTTTGGATCTCCTAAAGAAAAAGGTATTATTCTTCCTAAATTGTTAACATCCATTCATTAAAAATAAAACATAACACAACATATAGATCGAAGTTACAATAATCATAAATAAATGTTACTGATAAATAACAAATTATGATATTACAGTCAAAACTGGGAACAGCGGTCAGTCAAGGGAAATGACCAAAGAGGAAAGTTGTACGCAGGTGACTGTTGTTTTCAGATCACAATTTTTAGATGGTTGGTCAGTTGGTAGCTATTGCTACGTCGTTACCCCACCCAGTTGTTTGCATACAGTGTAAACAAAGGCTGTTTGTAAAACATGCTTGCCCCCCATATGGGCTGTCAGTTGTAGTGGCAGCCATTGTGTGAATACGTTTTTTGGCACTGTGACCTTGACTTTTGACCTAGTAACCTGAAAATCAATAAGGGTCATCTGAAATTCATGATCAATGTGTTATCATCCGGAAACCATTTTACTGTGTCAAGTCACTGTGACCTTGACCTTTGACCTAGCAACCTGAAAATCATTAGGGGTCATCTGCTTGTCATGATCAATGTACCTATAAAGTCTCATGATTCTAGGCATTAGCATTCTTGAATGATCATCCGGAAACCATTTTACTATTTCGGGTCACCGTGACCTTGACCTTTGACCTTGTGACCTGAAAATTAATAGGAGTCATCTGATAGTCATGATCAATGTACCTATGAAGTTTCATGATGAGGCATAAGCATTCTTGAGTTATCATCCGGAAACCATTTTACTATTTCAGGTCACTGTGACCTTGACCTTTGACCTAGTGACCTGAAAATCAATAGGGGTCATCTGAAATTCATGATCAATGTGTCTATGAAGTTTCATGATCGCATAAGCGGTCTTGAGTTATCATCAGGAAACCATTTTACTATTTTGGGTCACAGAGACCTTGACCTTTGAGCTAGTGACCTGAAAATCAATAGGGGTCATCTACGAGTCATGATCAATGTACCTATGAAGTTTCATGATCCTAGGCAAAAGCGTTCTTGAGTTATCATCCGGAAACCATTTTACTGTTTTGGGTCACCGTTACCTTGACATTTGACCTAGTGACCTCAAAATCAATAGGGGTCAACTGCAAGTCATAATCAATGAACCTATGAAGTTTCATGATCCTAGGCCTTAGCGTTCTTGAGTTATCATCCGGAAACCATCTGGTGGACGGACGGACATACGGACGGACCGACATGAGCAAAACAATATACCCCCTCTTCTTCGAAGGGAGGCATAAAAAAGGCTCATTGCCTCAGCATAATAGCATAATTAACTTACATTGAATAATACAGAATAATAGCTTATAAATTGATTTATTTCATATTGTTCAACTAAATCAATGACTTTATCAACGAAAGTATAATTGTTTACTCATGCATCTCATTCATTCAGTAATTAAGCTTGGCACGTGCCATGGACGTCACGTCCGAACAAGTATAACAAGCGGATTCGCTGTCATGAACCGAAAGTACGGTGTAACTGTACCGTTCCCAAACTGTTTTTGTCATTGTACGTAAGTAAGGTTTAAAAAAACAGCAATTACTAGAAGAACGAAAAAATAAATTGCAGGAATCATGTTACTCACTTCCAAACACAAGAAACAGACATGATGTCAAATTGCATGTGGCCAAATAGACATACAGACAGACAGACATTATTTTCTATGGTAAATGAAGCAATGACAGACATCTATAGCAAATGAAACAATGAACACAAAATTGCAGAAATCATGTTACTCAAATCCTTACAAGAGAAACTGACATGTCATGTTAAATTGCATGCAATAATAACCTCTCTATGACTCTTAATAGATTTGTTCAAATCCTTGAAACAGGAAATTGGAACAAACCAAATCACTGAAAACATTCGATTTGCAAGCCAAATGAATGCACCATTGGACAATTCAATAAGAAAATCAGTGCTTCATATTCATTGTGATTTCTTGCAATTGCACAAGAAAAACAACAGACAATCAACTGATAGTGGATTTTGGATGGCACGTTTTCTGAACATTTTTGTCATTTCCTCACTAGACATTAAGGATGTAACACACAAAATAAGGAATTAATAATTACCCTGAAAAGCAATTTGATATGAATTTCTGCGGATTATACTAAATCTTTGTGTTACTTTGCAGAAGACCTTATTGACCTTTTTTCTAGTTTGTCATCCTTTGAATCTTTGTCATTATTTCTTTTCTTTGTCATTATTTCTAATCTTTTTCATTATTTCTTTTCTTTGTCATTATTTCTTATCTTTGTCATCATTTGTCATCATTCTTTTCTCTGAATGTATGCAATTAATTAAAAATATTTTAAAGACTCTGTTAGTCTGCCACTATTATGGTTATTTGAAAAAGTGACATCCTTTTTGTACATTTTTCTGTATATAATACATACTATTTTAAGCTAAGTCAATTGAACCATCTTAAATAACTCCTTTCAAATAGGCTATGTTAGCATTTCCGATCATCAAAATTGCCAATTGCAATCTAATCTTTCAGCTGGCAAATAAAGTTAAATATAAACTTGGGTATCCGGACAAACGGCACCCGGACAATTGGCACCCAGTGTTTTTTTGCAGAGGCGGACAAACGGCACCCAGTAAATTTGTTGAGGCAGACAAATGGCACCCGGTAAATTTGTTGAGGCGGACAAACAGCACCCGGTAAATTTGTCGACTCGGACAATCGGCACCCGATTAAATTGTAAACCCGGACAAACGGCACCCGATTAAAAGTTATGAATGTTTGATGTTTTACCAATAAAGATATTTGACACCTTGTTGGACTTTATTGTACGAAAAAAATTACCGTTATGCTTATGCTTTTATTTTCAATATTTATCTCTTGTTTATCGGCACCCGATCAAAGTCAATTGATAAAACGCACCTTGTTGGAGTAATTTGTCTAATCCGCTAATTGGTTTGGTAAAAGAGATGATAAATAAATCCCGTCAACAAACTGTTTTATCAAACTAATTTGAGTGTGGATTGATTACCGTAATTTGCTAATTGGTTTAATAAAACATGTAAACAATTTACATACATCGAAGATAATAAAAGCATTCCTTAACTTAAGATGATTCCCGAAAACAACAAACTGCGAATGAAAATAAGTTTATATAGAAGAACCAAAATGGAATGGTTTCACAAAAAAAATGCAATTCATTACGACATGTAAGGGTGTGCGAAGGTTGTGTTATGACAACTACATGTACACTCATCAAAAGTCTTTGAAGGACAGCATACGTTGGACATGCACACAGAGGCGAGCCTTTTCCTGCAAGGGTGCGCTGACTTCGGACATAAACGTGAGTAAACTAAAATGAAAGAAATATTTTACCGAATATATTGCCGTTATGTCTGTCCCGTATTAATTTATTGTGTTCAGCGAATTATATAATTGTCTGAATTTCTTATTTTCTCAACTACTATTTGCTTTCAGAATATGTTTGTATAAGGAAAATGAAAGAAATATTTTACCGAATATATTGCTGTTATGTCTGTCCCGTATTAATTTATTGTGTTCAGCAAATTATATAATTGTCTGAATTTCTTTTTTGCTCAATTTCAATTTGCTTTCAAAATATGTTTGTATAAGGAAAATGAAAGAAATGTTTTACCGTACAATAAGTCGTATATCCGTTTTTCAGTGTACCGAGGTGCGTTCGTTGATAGGCCACTGTCATGAATTCGAACCATCGAAAACAGCCGGGATGATACTCAGGGACGATATCATTGCATCAGCCAGTGCCAACCCTGCTCAGCAAGGACTGATTTTAGCAGACAAGCTGATTCAACACCCAGTTGAGGTGAGCTCATCTTCTATGTTAACTTTAATGAGTATATATAAATATGTGTTTACATCCAACGTGACACATCTTTAGCTCTGATATAAAGCATTTAAACATGTGTATAATATTGTGACAAAATAAGAAGTAAGATGTGGTGATATATCGTCAAACATCACAGTAATAACACGAGTGTGGTCAGGTCTGCTTGCAATACGAACTAATCGCGGTTTCGACTATGTATCACATGCAGATGTAATCAGTCAATAATAAATATAAATGTTTTGGTTCAAGGTTAGAGTGGCAGCAGGGAATAAAGAGTCCTTAAAGCGTGCCATCAGACGGGCTTAGAGAGGCACCGTACCTGCAGAACCAGAGACGATCTCGTCCATACCGTTCCCACTACCCGAATCGTATACTACTACATCTTCTGACAGTAACGAGCGATTTCTCATCTATGACAACAGCTTTGAAACTGCACGTGTATTAGTATACTGTAGTCGTGTCGGGTTAGAGTTGCTGGGCGAAGCAGATACGTGGTTTATGGATGGAACGCACTCGACAGCGCCACGACAATTCGCACAGCTGTTTTGCATCCAGGTGCCACTTGGAAAAGGACACGCTACAGCTGCATACGGTCTCCTACCCGGCAAGCAGCAAGAACATTACAAGGAGTTCCTCACCGTCATCCTGGATGCTTGTCTACGGGAAGACGTGCGACCATCGCCGTCAACTGTTATTATTGATTACGAGACCGCAATCCATAATGCAGTACTCTCGGTGATACTTAGCCAGAACATCAAAATCCAGGTACATATGTATATAATTTATTTCCGTTAGTTTTGATTTTGTAAGGTTGTTTCGAAATATAAGAATTGTCTCAAGTCTTTGTATATTGTCAGGAAATTTCTTGAAATTGAAAGCTTCATTATAGGTCGGGTGTCTTTAGTGTACAATATAATGACATTTAGAAGCTGGATATACATTGTTGTTATATACACCGTCGGCAATGAAACAGATTTGTTGATGCTTATATTTTATTTTATAGGGTTGTTTCTATCACCTTACCCAATCAACCTGGAGACGCATACAGAGCGAGGGTTTGCAGGCTCTGTACCGCGAAGACGAGGCGGTATGACATTTCTTCGGTATGCTGGACGGTCTGGCCTTCCTACCAACCCAACTCGTGAACGAAGGCATGGCGCATCTTAGGATGCTCGCCCCAGAAGCCCTAATGCCGGTCATCGATTACTTTGAAGCCACGTATGTGACCGGTACATACCGCATGGTGATGTCAGCGGGAAAGATGAGGTTTAGAGCAGTTCCATCGCGATTCTGCATGGAATGTGAACACGGCAACAATCAACGGCGATGCCAGGACTAACAATGTGTGCCAGTCTTGGAACTGCGGGTTCCGACAGTTGGTTGGTCACAGTCACCCGTCGTTGTGGAAAGTGCTCGAGTGCCTCCAGAAGGACAACGCCAAGGTAGAGGCAGATGCCCACAGGCACCGATCTGGACAGTCTGTAACCAGGAAGCGCAAGAAGGCCACCATCGCTCACCAATGCCGCCTCAACAGGCTGTGCACGAAACTAGAAAACAAGCAGCTACGTCTACCAGAATTCCTGGCTTCCATCCGAAACTGTGTGCGTTTAGTTTAAGATGCAGAGTTCCTAAACATGGTAGTGACAATTCGACGTTCTGATTTGCTTTAAGGAATTTATGATATGTACTACGTTTAATGTTGGCTTTACATTACAAGTATAAATTTGCTAGATTCATGTGCTTTATTTAATTAACAATTAATAACAATGGCTTAGTTATTTCTATGTTTTGTCAAATCTTGATAAATACATGTTTTAGTTGATAATAAAATCATTTACAGGACTGACATTACAACTGGCTTGCATTTTCCTTGCCCCAATATATATATTGTTAACAGTATGTTTCCACTAATTGTTGACAGTAAAAAAAAAGGTGTGATGATAATGCCCGTTTTATAGTACGTTTATTGTTAAACTGTGATTCCTCGTCAATCTAAGGTAATCGCTTATTTAATCAGGGGTGGCGAAATCAAATGTCCGAGTTGCCCGAGTCGTACATTTGCTTGTCTGGGCAACTGATTTTTTTCAATTAAGTTGTCCGTGGACAACAAGTTTTTTAAAAGTCGGCTCCAGGTATACAAAAAAATACATTGTATTAAAGCCGTAATTAAGTTTTATAAAACCGGATGTTGACATGCGATTACATTGTCAGTGCTATTTGCGGAGCAATCAAGCTAAAATACGGGCACTCTTCTGGGCAGTGATCTCCCCTATTCTATAAGAGACCAGGAGCATGCCGCATTTTAAACATACGACCCAACTGTTAGACAGTGTACAGACTGGTTTCTTTATTTTTACAATCAGACGGAAATAAAAAGTATCAAAGTAAGATCATCAAAACACGGTCTACCTTGTTATTTAAGACGACTTTAATGGTGAAAATGGAACATTTAGTTTTTTTAAATCTTCAACAGCAGAGCAGAAACCCGAAGCTTTGAGCAGTCCACCTCCCAAAAAAACTAAGAAAGATTATGATAAAAAATATGATCTAAGTAAATGCACCAGAACTTTTCAAGAAACTTGGCTCAAAGATTTTCAATGGTTACCAGTTGATGATAATTTAATTGCTACCAGTAGCGGCGCAGAGCCTCAGTGACTGATGAGGTCGACATATTGGACTAGTTTAATTTGTTAAGATTACGATGTACTTATGTTCAACACATGTTTTAATAACACTAGCTTTGCAAGATTAAAAGTTTTAGAAAGTCTTTATATTGTTTAAAATATACTGCTATAATGAATGTACTATTGAAATACAGCTATAAACAAAACTAGCAAATCATACTGATTTTGGTATATTCCACATTGTTTTACATTAATCAATAAATGCGTTTATAATTTATATAAACATTAACGGACAAGTGTAGTTCAGCAACGGACAAGTTAAACTTCCTAAATGGTTGTCCGTCGACAAGTATAGTTTTTTGAGATTTCGCCACCCCTGCTTAATGACCGACTTCAATAAAAAATAAAAGCCGAGTTAACCACGCCCGCATACGCATTCTCTTTACCGATTGGCCAGCGAACATCACAGTTTGGCGCCTGGAAAGCGACTTTCTCGCTATGCATCTGTGTATTGTGTCAGCGCACACGAGTGTGTAATACGGCTTGAATATAATTACGCACGTAATGTTATCTTTATCAGTGGATTATCTATTACCTCTAGGGTATAACCGGTCACCAGTACAGATTCTCCGAGATCAATAGTCGTTAATACCTAGCTCGCCCCCCATTTTCTCAACGGATTTGCGTGATTCTTAAAATCAGTCCTTAGCGGAGATATTACTCCTATTTTCGCAATGTCTTTTAGGTTTTTTTGACGTTTAAATTTTTTTTTTTCAACCTA
The DNA here is from genome assembly GCF_020536995.1 of Dreissena polymorpha. Lineage (NCBI taxonomy): Eukaryota > Metazoa > Mollusca > Bivalvia > Myida > Dreissenidae > Dreissena > Dreissena polymorpha. Next base: position 85,564,410 of record NC_068356.1, read on the forward strand.
ATTAGCGGATTAGACTAATCCAAACGATAAAGTCCAACAAGGTGTCAACTGTCTTAAATTATTGGTAACAAAAACAAACATTAAATGTTTCTTAGCTTACAATCGGGTGTCGTTTGTCCGGGTTTTCAATTTAATCGGGTGCCGATTGTCTGGGTCGACAAATGTACCGGGTGCCGTTTGTCCGCCTCAACAAACTTACCGGGTGCCGTTTGTCCGCCTCAACAAATTTACTGGGTACCGTTTGTCCGCCTCTGCAAAAAAACACTGGGTGCCGATTGTCCGGGTGCCGTTTGTCCTACAATCATAAACTTGACATGGTTATTGACAAAAAATCAAGGGTTCTCTATAAGTGTATATTGCCTAAAAGACCACTTGGTACCAACTTCCATGTGTAATTTATTGCCAATTTTGCCAATGGGGTACAATCCACTGATAAGAGATAGAATGTTGTTTGTATCCAATATTCAAACCATGTTACATTAAGTCGGGTATACTGACATAGATATATGACTGAATATTCTCAGGTTTATAATTTTCCAGTTGCCAAACTGTGCTGTTCACAGTCCAATAGTTTAAGGATGCTTTTTAGGGCGATGTTAAAGGCGGTTTTAACTGACAGTGGACTGTTATTTTTCATTAAATGCAGCCATGAAATTACCCTTTATCGCAGATTGATAAACAATTAAGGCGTCACAGCATTTACCTTTACACAATGTAAACAGTAAATAAAATAGTACATTTAAGACGGTTTCAGGCATCATCATCACATTTTTGTAATGTTAACATTTGTTACTAATGAAAATTTAATTGTAAACTGGTATTATTGCATAAACTCTATCTATAATGCCCTCTGGCGGGGTGCAGAAACTTGGCAAAAGGAGGGCTTGAACGGGAGAAATCGTGTATTAACAATGCGATTCACGTGCCGTTCAAGCCCTGTTATGTGTTTTTCATATCCATAATCTGATCCACGCGCAGTTACTTCCCTTCTCCAGCCTTTGACAACTTTCCAAGCATAAATGGGGAACTGAATAGGCACCAGTTTCCTCATGCATGCAGGGATAATGACTATTTCAATCCACTTTTCAAGTTATAACATCTGCACTCTCTTGACAACAGCTTTATTTTATCGGCAAGATCAATGAAGTTAAGGTTATTTACTCAACATTTTCAAAAGACTATGCTGTAAATGTAAGTTTTTATGTACCTTCAACGTTCCTGCTGTAAATTCCAAAATAATTCCTCATTTCTTACTTTGCGCGACTGCATTTCAACTTTGCATTAATCTACTGTTTAAACACATTTTAAATCGAAAACTGCCTATCCGAAGTTAAGGCCTGTCATTTCGAATGATGACCGAGTGAGGCATATGTAAAACACAACCTTGAACTATATTGAAATAATCGAATTATTTTGTCGATGTTGAATGAACAAAACATATTGTTTTCAATGTTATTTAAAATTATTTTGGTATGTGTGATTTGTTTATGCAATAATAGCGAAAATACACATTTTCTCGAACATGATCATCTGCGGGCGCTCTCAAAATCCGTTCCTGCCCTCGTGCTGTGCACTCGGGCAGGAACGGATTTTTCGAGCGCCCGCAGATGATCATGCCCTCGAAAATGTGTATTATCCCTATATAGGCAATAAATTACTTATGGCGAGTAAGTTGTAAAAAACAATACCAGTATACTGAATCATGTCAATTTATAGAACTGATTTACACAGTTTTCTTGAGCCATGTGAAACTATTTGCAACTTTATCTAAATCTTTGAGTTACTTCACAGAAGACCTTATTGACCTTTTTTCTAGTTTGTCATCCTTTGAATCGTTGTCATAATTTCTTTTCTTTGTAATTATTTCTAATCTTTGTAATTATTTCTAATCTTTGTCATTATTTCTTTTCTTTGTCACTATTTCTAATATTTGTCATCATTCTTTTCTCTGAATGTATGCAATTCATTACACAATATTTTAAAAGACTCTGTTAGTCAGCCACTATTATTTGAAAGAGTGACATCCTTTTTGTACATTTTTCTGTACATAACAAATACAATTCTAAGCTATTAATCAATTGAACCATCTTAAATAACTCTTTTCAAATAGGTTATGTTAGCATTTCCGATCATCAAAATTGCCAATTGCAATCTAATCTTTCAGCTGGAAAATAAAGTTAAACATAAACTTGACATGGTTATTGACAAAAAATCAAGGGTTCTCTATAAGTGTATATTGCCTAAAAGAGCACTTGGTACCAACTTGTATGTGTAATTTATGGCCAATTATGCCAAATGGGGTACAATCCAGCAGGGCTTTTTTTCAACTTTTTGGGAAAATAGCCCATGGCTTTGACATTGGGAATTTCATCGGCATTTTCAAGAAATCGAGAAAATATATTTGGATTTAAAACTACATGAATGACATCAGCATCTTTAATCACAAACACCACAAACACCATCATGATCTACATTTTTCCAACTAATAAGCTCACACAAAGTCTTCAGTCACATCAGGCACAATTTTATAGGAGGCGCTTCATCTACTTCTGGAAAACTACTACTTTCAACATGTTGAATATCAGTCAGCACTTTGCATTCGGAAATCAACGATGACGATGCAAAAGAGTCACTTGTTATTAAATTACTATCATTAACAATGGAAGGAGTTTCGATGGGAAGACTTGTACTTCGTGACGATGTTTGTTTATTTAATGACACTTGCTTAGAAAAAATCAACAGTTTTCGTTTTGCCGCCAGGTTTTTGCTTAGGAATCTTTTTCACGTAATATTTTGAATTGCGCGACATCTTTGTTTTCCATTCAGCCGAATCACAAAACGCTTGAATTTCATCGCAAATATAAAAAGCGCCTGAACAACAAGTAGAATATCATGCACACGAATAATGGTGACGTTATCCAAATCGAGGTATAGTCTTAAACACGTACGAGACCAGATCGGACTACGCTTTGTGAAAAGGCGAAACAGCCGATGTCATTAGTAATAGATAAAAGATTCAAACCATGTTACATCATCTTGTATACTGACAAAGGTATATCACTGAATGCTTTTTAGGGCGATGTTAAAGGCGGTTTTAACTGTTGACTATAGTTTTCATTAATTGCAGCCATGAAGTTACCCTTTATCGCAGATTGATAAACAAGTAGTCACAACTTTTACCTTTACACAATATAAACGATAAATAAAACAGTACATTTGAGACGGTTTTGGGCATCTATGATCATCACATTTTTGTAATATTAACATTTGTTACTAATGAAAATTTAATTGTAAAATGGTATAGGCAATTAATTACTTATGGCGAGTAAGTTGTATAAAACAATACCAGTACATTGTATCATGTCTATTTATTGAACTGATTTACACAGTTTTTCTTGAGCCATGTGAAACTATTTGCAGCTTTTAGTCCCTTTGTGCTCATCATGATCAACAGTGAATACCATTCTCTATACATGTATATTTCGCAAAACCAAGTTTGAATAAGATCTCAATATTGTTGCTGTTGTCTACAATATTCCACGCATGGAAAGCGTGCATTTAGCAACAAACCATGTGCTGTTATTAAATAGAGACATTCAACCCAGTACATGCAGTATTTCAGACTGAAACATTTACATTGGAACAAGTGCACAAAATGTGAGAGTATTGACCCATAGTACAAACAATATATGTCAATAAAAATCTATAATACAAGACAGTACATGTATTTTTAAAGAGCCTAAAAACACTTGACTACATTATTTGGAAAGTACATTTATATAAAATAATTGGAAGAGGGAGATTCGGAAGGGGAGCGGCAAGGAGTTACCCATTGCAAGACTCACCCCATCAAGGGCATGGAGGAGCGTCTGAAAAAAAATCCTATGAAATGCTTTCAGACATTGTATACCTTTACTGCTTATACATTAACATGAATAACAAGACTATTGCCAAGCAATATATGTCCCCTACCGGCTCCACCATTGTCAGAAATTCCACAATTGTCAGATTTTTTTAATTTATTTGTTGCCATAGCAACCAGAATTTTTGACGTAGGAACAAAATGAAATGACGTGCATAATGTCCATATTGCCATCTATCCCTGTTTCAAGTTTCATGAAAAAATATGAAGAACTTTTAAAGTTTTCGCAGGATCCAGAAAACCATCATTTCTAGCAGTATTTCTAGTCTATTTGTTGCCATAGCAACCAGAATTCTTGACATAGGAACAAAATGAAATGAGTGCATAATCTCCATATTGCCATCTATCCATGTTTAAAGTTTCATGAAAAAATATGAAGAACTTCTAAAGTTATAGCAGGATCCAGAAAGTGTGACGGACAGACTGGCAGACGGAGCGCAAACCATAAGTCCCCTCCGGTGAAACCGGTAGGGGACAAAAATGACATTAACATTAATTAAATGAAGCATTTAATGTTAGGTGAAAAGTATTTTATTAACATGTGATACCAATAATTTTATTGTAATAATTATGCTGATATTCAATATTCTTTGTTAGTCAAAGCGGCAGGTACACTCATATATAAATCAACTTTGCTTATGATGGAGGTCTTCATCGAAATGCTGCAATTTGGCTACTATATTTGTTTTCCTTAGCGCCAACCTGGACTAAGTGTTATACTGTCATACATGCCATAATTTTGCAAGCCAAAGTTTCTTTTAAATTGTCATTTGACCTTGAAACAGGACCGCTTAAAACAATATTTGATTTCACTCCATTATTCATACTCAAAACAATCCACTTACTTTTTAAATCAAATTCTACTCATTACTGCTGAACAAAATGTTATTAAAATCTTTATTTACAAAAACGTTTGCCATTTTCTAAAAATATAAAGTAAATTGAATTCTGGATTATGTTTCTATTTTATGTTGAAAGATTTGATGTTATTGATGTCCAGGATTGAGACTTCTGCCTCTGTAACTTCCATTAACACATAACCCAATGTGTATTACGCATTATGTCAAGAAATGTAACAGGATGCGACAAAATCCTTGCAAGGCCAAAACAAACAGATAATGTGTTTTGAGGTAAAATCATAAATGGTTCGGTAGTTTCGGGATAGAGCTTTCTTGGTGTTTTTAAAGCATAACACCTAGACACATTTCCATATAAAAACATTAAAAATTACCTCAATTTTGAACAAGAGTGCTAAACTGTCAAAAGGTTTTGGACAACTTGGACAACTTGATAACTTTACCATGACCCATATTTGAACTTGACCTACGTATCATCTAGACACAACTTCTGACCAAATTTGATGAAGATTGGATGAAAACTATTTCAATTACAGAGCGGACACCATGCTAAATGCTGGAAATGCACTAAGTGACCTCATTACCTACTTTTTGACCAGGCATGACCAATATTTGAACTTGACAAAGATATCATTTTGACAACTTCCAGGGCTATAGATAACTTTTGGGGTATATTGGGTTTTTCACCCCCCCGGTTTTTGACAACAATAGGGTTTGTGTAAATTAGATAGAGTTTTAGCAAAAATGTTCACCCCCTATTTTTGAGCTTAAATGGGTTTTTCAGCCCCGTTTTTTTAACTCAATTGGGTAATTTAGGGAATGACATATATAATATAATAAAAATCTACTAAGGTTACTATATTATTTATACAAATGGAATTAAAAAGGTACCTGTACATAACAACAAACAATACAAATGAATTTCTGTTCAAAGTTCATTTATTTTTGCGTTAAATAAGACCGAGCTCTTGAAAATTGCTGCACAATTGATGAAGTTTTGGCTGTTCAAAGCAATGCACCCCGTTTTTGGATCATTTTGAGTTGATTACATTAAAAATGAAAGTAGAAATCGGACGGGTCTACAAATAATTTCAATAACACCCCAAAGATTGATAACCGCTTGAAAGACTGTCTAATCTTTTCTTCATAGGACAGCATATAAAATATCCGGTACATTTTTGTACGGAAAATAACCAGTCTAAAAAATACGCCCAATGTTTGTAAGAATTGCGTTTCGTGACGCAAGGTTTTTTACGGGAATTACGTTATTAAATTTGTATTTGCGTTTTTATACGCTTTATTTTGAATTTAATTACGTTGTTGGTTATTTTAATTGAGTAATAACGCAAGAACGCTTGTTATCTATAGCCCTAAACTTCTGACCTAATTTGGTGAAGATCAGATCAAAACTACTTCAATTAGAGAGCGGATACCATGCTAAATCCTTGAAATGCACTAAGTGACCCTGTGACCTAGTTTTTGACTCAGCATGATCCATATTCGAACTTGACCTAGAAATTGTCAAGATACAACTTCTGACCAAGTTTGGTGAAGATTGGATGAAAACTACTTCAAATCCTTGAAATGCACTAAGTGACCCCCTTGACCTAGTTTTTGACCCAGCATAGCCAATATTCGATCTTGACCTAGATATTGTCTAGATACAACTTCTAAACAAGTTTGGTGAAGATCGGATGAAAAGTATTTGAATGAGATAGCGGACACTGCTGTGGACACCGCCCGCCTGCCCGCCAAGGGTGAAACTATTATACATCCCGTTTTTAACAGGCGTACAAAAAGGAGATATACTGCAAACCCATCAAAGATAAAAATCTAAGGTTTCAAGTGTTGTCCTTAGAATTAAGGATCAGCTTTCCCAAACAATCAACCTTTGTTTTGGTCAAAGAGTCGATCACTGCCTATTGGGCAAATATAACACCATATAAACTAGGCGTATCAATGTACCTATTAAGTTTCATGATCCTAGGCGTAAGCATTCTTGAGTTATCATCCGGAAACCATTTTACTGTTTCAAGTCACTGTGACCTTGACCTTTGACCTAGTGACCTGAAAATCGTTAGGGGTCATCTGCCAGTCAAGATCAATGTATCAATGAAGTTTCATGATCCTAGGTGTAAGAATTCTTGAGTTATCATCCGCAAACCATTTTACTGTTTCGAGTCACTGTGACCTTGACCTTTGACCCAGTGACCTGAAAATCAATAGGGGTCATCTGCCAGTCATGATCAATGTACCTATGAAGTTTCATGATCCTAGGCGTAAGCATTCTTGAGTTATCATCCGGAAACCATTTTGCTGTTTCGAGTCAGTGACCTTGACCTTTGACCTAGTGACCTGAAAATCAATAGAGGTCATCTGCCAGTCATGACCAATCGACCTATGAAGTTTCATTTTCCTAGGCCTAAGCATTCTTGAGTTATCATCCGGAAACCATTTTACTATTTCGAGTCACTGTGACCTTGACCTTTGACCTAGTGACCTGAAAATCAATAGGGGTCATCTGCCAGTCATGATCAATCTACCTATGAAGTTTCATGATCCTAGGCCTAAGCTTTCTTGAGTTATCATCCGGAAACCATCTGGTGGACTGACCGACCGACCTACCGACAGACCGACATGAGCTAAACAATATACCCCCTCTTCACCATATAGTTAACCACATAGGTAACACATTGATAATATATTCACTGAGGATAATTAACCAATTGTTTCTGTATCAGAGAACAATGGTATGTCTATGAATCCTGAGTTATACCTCAATACATGCTTTGAATAATAACAAAACTTTAAATAAGTTCTAGAAGCATGATACAGGCAGATTTAAAGGCTGAAAAGTAAGAATTGTTACTTCATCCATATGGTTGACACTTCAAGTATTGAGCTTTGAACAACAAAAAGTTATAACCATTCCTGGTATAAAATATGCAGAATGCAACACAATGATTTGACAATAAAATTAATATCTGGTTGTAAAGACATAATCCAGGAGACCTTTGTTTCTGATGAAATTTTTATTTTGTTGATGGTTCAAATAATTTAGTGATAAGATCATTTGTGTTTGTTAGCATTTCTTCCCAATTGTGTTGTTGTTTCCTGAAATTCATTTTTTTTTTTACTTTTAAAGGAAATTTTTAAAAACCAAATGCATTACAAAATGTGTAAAACAAATGGAAAAGGGGCAATGTGCGCAGGCTTATCAGGGACGACACTTTCAGCTTTTATGGTATTTTTCGTTAACAGAAAGTCCAGCTCTTCTTAGCAAAAATCCAGTTCAGGCAGAAAGTGTTGTCCCTGATTAGCCTGTGCGGACTGGAATTGCATTAAACCTCCTTTTCACAGAGCACAGCTCCAATGCAGAATCAATACACATAATGTAGGTAGGTCTTAAGCCTTGAGCCCTTAAAGAGATGCAAATCAATTATCAGTAACTCATTTTCCAAAAAACCCATAAATTGTGATTTATCATTTACTGAAATTTTGTTGCAAATGTCATGAATATAATCATATAGTAATTACCTGGAAAATGTGTTTCAATCAATTGTTCAATGGTACATACATCTGGACAAAATCAACTTCTTTTCTATCTTAACATATATTTTTTCAGCATAGAATTTTAAAAAAATATGTGTTTGTGAAACACTATGCCCCCCCATATATTTGACCTTTGACCTTGAAGTATGACCTTGACCTTTCACCACTTAAAATGTACAGCTTCATAAGATACACATGCATGCAAAATATGAAGTTGCTATCTTCAATATTGCAAAAGTTATGGCAAATGTTAAAGTTTGACGCAAACAAACCAACAAACAGACAGTGCAAAAACATGTCCTGCAGTATATAGACAGGGGGACATACTTAATAAAACAAACTTTTTTTCAATGAAAGATAATACAACTTTTACATTCATTGGGAGATGGTCTGACAAATTGACAACTGACAAGATTCCTGAAACAAATTGCTCTTTTATTTTGGCCTGACAATCATTTTATCATCTAATCAATAACTAAACTTAACACCAAAGCAACTATGATGCTCAGCCATATCTGTGACAAATGAATTTCTCTGCAAGGACAGGTTGAACAATAGCATCAAAATCAGGTGACAATGGTTTCATCAAACAGTCTTAATCATGTGACAACAGACCGCAGACATGAGGTAATGTCGTACTGAAGCCAATGAATGGACGCATAGAAAGTCAACTTGACAGGAAAATGATCATAGTAATATGCTGTCAACAAATACTCAATATTACTTGGAAATCAGAATTCCTAATACAATTTCCATGTTATCACTCACCACTACTTTGAGAAAAAAGAATTTTCCCTGTGCTGCATTTGAATATATTGAATTTAAAAGTAAAACCTATCATTTAAGGCCTTATTTACGTATTGGGGGATTTGTTCAAGCTAAGGGCTGTAGCCTCCAAATAAGAAGGTTGGTTTTTGAAATGTTGCATTTACAAACAGTTCGAAGAAAACTTCAAATGATTTGTTGAATATTACCATACTGGCAAAACAATTTGGCGTTTTGCCGGAGAAGACATTTTGCAATAAATAGCGCTTTTATATAAAAGTGACAAAGGCCTCCAAATTGCCACATGTCCTAATATCCGAATCTATAATAATGTATTATTATCATTATTATTATTACTATTATAATAATAACAATTTCATAGACATTTTGAAAAAGGGTTGCATCTTTCAAAAAAAGATATAGTGACCTGAAAATCAATAGGGGTCAACTGCGAGTCATGATAAATCTACCTATCAAGTTTCATGATCCTAGGCATAAGCGTTCTTGAGTTATCATCCGGAAACCATTTTACTATTTCTGGTCACCGTGACCTTGACCTTTGACCTAGTGACCTGAAAATCAATAGGGGTCATCTGCAAGTCATGATCAATGTACCTATGAAGTTTCATGATCCTAGGCATAAGCGTTCTTGAGTTATCATCCGGAAACCATTTTACTATTTCGGGTCACCGTGACCTTGACCTTTGACCTAGTGACCTGAAATTCAATAGGGGTCATCTGCCAGCCATTATCAATTTACCTACGAAGTGTCATGATCCTAGGCATAAGCATTCTTGAGTTATCATCCGGAAACCATTTTACTATTTCGGGTCACTGTGACCTTGACCTTTGACCTAGTGACCTGAAAATCAATAGGGATCATCTGCGAGTCATGATCAATCTACCTATCAAGTTTCATGATCCTAGGCCTAATAATTCTTGAGTTATCATCCGGAAACCATTTTACTATTTTGGGTCACCGTGACCTTGACCTTTGACCTAGTGACCTCAAAATCAATAGGGGTCATCTGCGAGTCATGATCAATGTACCAATTAAGTTTCATGATCCTAGGCCCATGCCTTCTTGAGTTATCATCCGGAAACCACCTGGTGGACGGACCGACCGACAGACCAACAGACCGATAGACCGACCAACTGACCGACATGTGCAAAGCAATATACCCCCTCTTCTTCGAAGGGGGGCATAAAAATTAAAAAGGAAGCAATGGTTTTTGCCAAGTTGTGAAAAGTACCTGCACAATTGGGAATAATAAGCACACACAAAAATAACTGAAGTTAAAACAATGTGAAAAAAATGAAAGGGGAATAAGGGCAATGTTCATTGCTTGGTACTTAATTGCACAAACTCATTCAAATATTATTTCACACAGGGATGGAAATTAACGGTTGCCTGCTCGCCCAGGGCGACTAATTTTTACACAGGGCGATTGAATTTTAAAAGCCAGTTACTAAGTCTGTCCGGTCGAACAGCTTTTTGAAAAAGCTGGGGGGTTTTACAATTGATTCATAGATCGGCATTCGTCAAGTTTTACCCCTCTAGCATGATATGGTCACAGTTAATTAAATTGCGTCTCACAAAATATTGAATACACATAAAGTGAACCAGCTAATGACGTCTGACACTGTAAAATTTATTTTCAGAATGGCTGTGCCCGTGGTGTAACAAAACTGTTAAAATGTGACAATTTATTCAAGGCGTTTATCAGCCAAAAAAGCCATTGGAAAACATTGCAGAAAAAACGCAAGTACATAAGGTTACGATCAATCTGAACGTAAGCTTGAGTTTCAACCTGGATGGCTGGAAAATAGGCTAACAAATGATGAGAATGGTATATGGTGTAAATATTGTGTTGCAATAACACTCTTCATAGGAGACATGTAAATGTACGTTAGATTAACTACAAGCATGACAGAAAGACTTCTGGGGCCTGGATTGACACTGTCTCAGGTTGGCAATCATAAACAGTAACTTTTGAAGTTTTCTAAAACCTATAATTTTACAACAGCAGGCATCTAGAACGCTGATGCTCTTATTATTTTATTGTATTTCAAATTATTTTTAGTAATTTTATTTACAGAAATACATTTCTTTAAAGTAAAAATATAAATAAAACTTCCCCAACAAAATCATTTTAAAATTTAAACAGATATGGCCTGATTGATTGAACAAACTGTTTTACTAAATCTGATACAATCAAGCAGAGTGCATGTGGTTACACACAACTAATCACTTTTATTTATTCACTTGCAGATAATGCTACTTTGGTACCCAATTAAAACAACTTTCCTTCATTTTGGGATTTATTTCACACTGCTTGAATTTGGTGTCTTTTCCCCTAATAAGAAAAGTGCCCCTTAATTAATGGAACTTTATAAAAAAAAAAGGAAAAGAATCGCTGGAAAATTTTAAACAATTGTACATCATGCCAGAAGAAACATTATTCATGCATGCTAGATTTAAGGTTATAGGTTGAACAGTACACTACATCATACAATGTTAAAAAGTGCCCAAGACTGCAAACAAACAAGAAGAGAGACATCCATGCTGAAACCATTCTATAAACTGAAAACATTGTAGCCTCACTCTGAGAAAATGGGGCTTAATGCATAAGTGTAAAGTGTGGTTCCAAAATAGCCTGTGCAGTCTGCCAAAGCAAATCAGGGACTTTCCATTTGTATGGATTTGTTGTTCAAAGAAGTCTCTTCTTAACAAAAATCTAGTTCAGGTAGAAAGTGTGATAACAGATGAGCCTATGCAAATTGCACAGGCTTATCGGGGGTAACGATTTACCCATATGCATAAAGCAATGTTTTATCAGAGAGAAGCTTATTTATGGAATCATATACATTCTAGCAGAAGTTTACAGGAGAACATGATTGCAATTGACAGGATTACACCATTTTTAGAAAAGCCGTGTACTGAATACCAGATGTCAAATCTCTATGGACTTATTTTATCCATGTATTAAGGCTCCAAACAACAGATCATTCCTTGAGCAACTAGTGCCTAATTTCTTTATGTTGCCGTAATGTTCAATTCCAAGACAGAAAAGCTAATCTTTCCTGTCTACCATAGGGATTAGGCTGTATGAGTGCATTTAACTGCATCAATAATAACTGACATTTTAGTAAATACTCAATCGTATAAATGATCACACATTGTTTGTGTTTTATTATTTTATTATTCCCTATCCAACAAGTTGCAAATAGCGTTTACAACAACAGAGCATGGATGGACATAAAATGCTTTCCAAAGTTCAAGTGGTTTAATCCTTTATGACTTAATAGATACATATTTTGAGGCATATGTAGTCCCTTAGTAAATTAATTAATGACCTTTCTTACTAGCTAGATTTCAGTTTTAAAGGCTTCATTTCTAACCTTTACCCTTAGATACTGGTAAGCAGCAAAAAGCATAAAACCTGAACGGAATGCGAGCCTGTTCTGGTATTATGATGTTTGCATATAGCAATTTTCTTTTTGCATTTGAGTGGGAATGGGTTAATAAATGTGCAAGATTTTACATCATTACATTGTTTCCGACTTCATTAAATCCACTTTTATCTTGCAAACAGGTCTAGATATAATCAAGAAAGACATTCAGTTTAATTTGAATTGTAAATATGTAAAAACTGATGCATAAAAGGCTTGTAAGGGTTTTCCAAAACTTCACCTGATGACCATCTTTTTCACCACCACTTGACCCAGCTTTAAACTAGATTTAAATATTGTAGTTTTATCTCAACTTAATCAAGATTGAGTACAAAAAATAATTCTTTCTAAGTTGTAGCACTTTTTTTTCTTAAATTTTGCCTGGTCACCTAGCATTTCACCCACACTTGACCCAGATTATTGCTTGGCATAGAAGCATTTAAATTAAATATTCAGACTATCTATCCTCATAATTGGAATTGTCACAAGGTTTCTAGAATTGCCACAAGGTTTTTTTTCCAAGAATTTACCAAGAGACTTATGTTATGGTGACACTTCCACCCGGATTTGAACATGGCCTAGATATTGTCAAGATTAACATTCTGACCATTAAGTTTCATTAAGACTAAATTATAAAAGTGGCTTCCAAGGTGGTTATACGGTTTTGCCAAGATTTGACCTAGTGACATAGTTATCCCCCCATTTGACCAAGATTCAAACTTGGCTTAGATAAACATTATATTCAAGTTTAGTCAAGATTGAGCCAAAATTGTGACCTTAAAATAAACTTATGATTAAAGCATTACCAATATTAGACACATGATTTAAGTGTTGCCAATGTTAGACCCGTGATTGAGGTATTGCCAATGTCAGACTTATGATTGAAGCATTGCCAATGTTAGACTCATGATTGAAGTATTGTCAAATTGTCAGACTTATGATTGAAGCATTGCCAATGTTAGACTCATGATTGAAGTATTGTCAATGTTAGATAAATGATTGAAGTATTACCAATGTTAGACTTACTATTAAAGAATTGCCAATGTTAGAATCAGTATTGAAGTTTTGCCATTTTTTGTTTGACTCTCATGATTGAAGATTTGCCCAATGTTAGACTCATGATTTGAGTCTTACGATGTAAGACTCATGATTGAGGCATTGCCATTGTAAGACTTATGATTGAAGAATTGCCAATGTTAGACTTACCATTGAAGAGTTGCCAATGTTAGAATCATTATGGAAGTATTGCGAATTTTGACTCCCATGATTGAAGTTTTGCCAAGCGTTGACTCATGATTGAATTACTGCCAATGTTAGACTTATGATTGAAGCATACATGATGAATGCCAATGTTACACTGTAAAAATCATGATTTAAGTACTGCAAATAATAGACTATCGCATGAAGAATTGCCAGTGTTTTAAGTGTTAAACTCATAATTGAAGTACTACTTATGTTAGACTATTGATTGAAGTTATTGCCAATGTTAGAATCAGGATTGAAGTATTGCAAACGTTAGACCAATTATTGAATTTTACCAATGGTAAACCCATGATTGAACTATTACTAATGTAAGATTTCATTCATCGTTTTAATAAACATTACCACAGAAATTTGTCTGTTTCTGAATTTAGCCTAAAAAAGCCAATTTCCCCCAAAATCCTGTCCAATTTTTTTAACAGTTAAAAAGTAATCAAACACATTTTTTTTATTTAACAAATTATATGATTGAAAACATTAATGTTGTAGTTCTCGAAAAAATCAAAATTATGGAATATAATACAGTATATGCAGTTACTGGTTCTACAATTATTAGGTGCAAATGAAGCTTTCTTGTTCCTAATGTCACAACCATTTTTGTTTTAACACACACTTATTTAACGACCAACTTTTACAACAATATGCATACAAAGTTCAGAATAGTTTATGACAGTTGACATTCATGAACAAAATGTTAAAGAAATGTTTGTGTACCAAGTATGTTATAGCCCTGTTTTTCAAAAATGAAGCTTAAATTATCTTTTTTATTAATGATTTGAAAAAAAACATATCTCGATATATATTTGAATGGGTTGTGTTCATTTCAAACTTGCGATATAAAAAGCTATAACATAATTTTGAAAACTGAGTTGCGTCTAAGATTATACAACAGCGAACAACTCCAGTGCCTTCAGCTCTTTGATATTATCTCAGTTAAGGTTTTATAGGGAACAACACAAACACAGGGTTATCAATATGCATAATGACAAATTTCTTCTCAGCACAAGGCCGATACTGACATGTTTATTTAACAGAATCAGAATCTATGTGGCGTAGGAACTTGTCGGCACAAAAAGTTTTTTTTCCTCAAAACTGAACATCCTTTACACTATACTACACAAAAACAATTGTCTAAAAGTTTTTTCTTGATCACTGACTTGATACCTGTTGGAAGGAAAACCGAAAGTTTTCACTTCTTACTCAGTAAATGTATTTCTAACAACAAGAGCACCGCATAACGGGTGCCAACACTAGGCTGCGGGTGCAGTTTTGAACAAGAGCACCGCCTTGCGGGTGCAGACCGCTCATCTATTTTCTTGTTAAAGGTGAAGGGACTCTCATTTTCAATCACAAAGGAGGGAGGGGGGTGGGGATTCTTGGGTGGGATGGTTGGACGGTATTTCAAACATAAAATAATAAAAATAAATATTTGTGTTTTTTAAACCGTTTCAAAAAAAATAATTGGGGGGGTGAGGTGGGGGGGGGGGGTATAGTGTGAGGGTGTGGTGGTAATTTGTGAGATGATCTTAAAAAAAAAAAAAAAAAATATTTAGGGGGGGGGGGGATTCAGGTGGGGGGAGGGGAGGTGGGGGGGATTCTTGGGTGCGATGGTTGGACGGTATTTCAATAATATAATAATAAAAAAAAATAGTTGTTTTTAACCGTTTAAAAAAAAATTTGGGGGGGTGGGGGGTATAGTGTGAGGGTGTTGTGGTCATTTGTGAGATGATCTTAAAAAAAAAAAAAAAAAAAAAAAAAAAAAATAGGGGGGGGGATTCGGGGGGGGGGGGGGGCACGGGGGATGGTTTGGGTGGAGTCTATTGTGGTATGTCAGGTAAGAGTAGTTTTGTCAAAGTATGTGGTATGTCAGGTAAAAGTAGTTTTGTCAAAGTATCAATCAAATCTAATCATAAATACAGAAGTTATGGCAATTTTAGCAAAATTTAATAATTTGACCTTGAGAGTCAAGGTCATTCAAAGGTCAAGGTAAAATTCAACTTGCCAGGTACAGTAACCTCATGATAGCATGAAAGTATTTGAAATTTGAAAGCAATAGCCTTGATACTTAAGAAGTAAAGTGGATCGAAACACTAAATTTAACCATATATTCAAAGTTACTAAGTCAAAAAAGGGCCATAATTCCGTAAAAATGACATCCAGAGTTATGCAACTTGTCCTTTTACTGTACCCTTATGATAGTTTGCGAGTGTTCCAAGTATGAAAGCAATATCTATGATACTTTAGGGGTAAAGTGGACCAAAACACAAAACTTAATCAAATTTTCAATTTTCTAAGTATAAAGGGCCCATAATTCCGTCCAAATGCCAGTCAGAGTTACATAACTTTGCCTGCATAGCCCCCTTATAATAGTTAGTAAGTGTTGCAAGTATGAAAGCAATAGCTTTGATACTTAAGGAATAAAATGGACCTTAACACAAAACTTAACCAAAATTTTCAATTTTCTAAGTATAAAAAGGGCACATAATTCTGTCAAAATGCACGCCAGAGTTATCTAACTTTTCCTGCCCAGTCCCCTCATGAGAGTAAGTAAGTGTACCAAGTTTGAATGCAATAGCATTGATACTTTCTGAAAAAAGTGGACCTAAACGCAAAACTTAACCAAAATTTTCAATTTTCTAAGTATAAAAAGGGCACATAATTCAGTCAAAATGCACGCCAGAGTTATCTAACTTTGCCTGCCCAGTCCCCTCATGATAGTAAGTAAGTGTACCAAGTTTGAATGCAATAGCATTGATACTTTCTGAGAAAAGTGGACCTAAACGCAAAACTTAACCGGACGCCGACGCCAACGCCAACGCCAACGCCGACGCCGACGCCAAGGTGATGACAATAGCTCATAAATTTTTTCTTTTTTCTTTTAGAGGTCAGTGACCTTGACCTTTGACCTAGGGACCCAAAAATGGGTGTGGTGTGTAGAACTCATCAAGGTGCAGCTACATATTAAGTTTCAATGCTGTAGGTGGAAGCACTTTCATTTTAGAACCAATGTTCAAAAGGTTAACAAAGGCTAACAAAATGTTTAAGTTTTAGGACATGACGAGCTGGCTATGACAATATCTCGGGTTTTCTCTGAAAACTGTGGAGCTAAAAATGAAAAATCCATTTAACATTTGGACCTATTGGATTGTCTTAACAATTTGTTGGACATAAATACATTTTACAAAGGTCTAAACCTTCCATGGTTAGATAGCTATGTGGAAAAAGACTGGGGCAAAACAATTTCAAGTACAATGTCAAATGAGAACATTATTGTAAATGACAAGAGCAAGCAACCATAGCCAATTGGAGAGTGATAATTTTCAATCTCTGTGGTATATCTGGTTTCATAGTTGACTTAAAACTAGATAACATTAGTGGAAAACACTGGCACGTTTACTAATTTTGTTATAATGTCATGACCCCCAATGCCATGGTAACAAAGCTAATCATGCAGTCTACCAGAAGCTGATTAGACTGTAAATATAACATGTATAACTGCATTAATACGAGGAATGTCATGCAAAAATGCCACATGTTGCATTTTAACTCAAGACTAGTCTGTGAAATCTAGCAGTATGATCAGGAGCTACTCTGTCAATTTATAAGACCATGTCAGTATTTAAGAAGTCCATCTGTGTCTTCACGACTTCATCTATGGGCTGACATGGGCATGAGAGCACAAACATACTGAGAAATGGTAGCTCCGTACTGGGCTGGGCTGGAGCTACTCTTGCCGACTATTGCATATGACACATTTAGGCATGACACTGGTCATACTCAGTAATTACTGATGATGCAATAATGGAGAGTCTCATTTTCAAATCAGCCACCAGTGTTTTTTTTTCATTCAAAATTCGGGCAGTATTCTGCTGTGGAAAAGATATATTATTCCAAATACCTAAAAATTCCCAATTGAAGGTTAAAATAAAGTGTTTTTTTTATCTAAACATTCAGTTTATCTCCCACCTACCTCTATAAGTTTAACCTTTGTAAATATCAGGGCTTTCCACAGGCCATTGAACGATCCCTCGCCGGGGCGCTTGAATTTCGAAATCCAAGTCCCCGGGACGCTTGAAATTTTTCAATCAGTGTATTTTTCAGTAAAAGAAAGTGGAGATTGTCAAAAAAAAATCAAGGTTTCTCTATCAGTGTATCAATACTTCCTGTTTTAAAAGAGCACTCGGTACCTACTTTCACAAGTAATTGCCATAAATACCACATGGGGTAATGGATAATCCACTGATAAGAGAATAGCATGACGCGCCTATCGATTATTCTAGCCACATTACACAGTAATTTAAATACTGACAAGGATGTATCTGGTTACTTTCCAGTCGTCAAACTGTGATGTTCATCGTCCAATCGGTCATGCGAATGCTTATGAAGCGGGGTTATCTATCGACCATTATTTTTTATTGACGTCGGGCACGAAGTAAGAGTTTATCGCAGCTTGATAAGCAAGAAGTTGTACCATTTACGTAATATAAAACCGGTAATTAGTACGGTACAGTACATTAAAGACGGTTTCGGGCATCATCATCACACCTTTTTACTGTAAACAAGTGTTACCTATGACTAATAATTAATACGAGAAATTAATTGCAAGTTGTAAACAATTAATTACTTATAGCGAGTAAGTTGTGCAAATGACTCCGGGTTACAATTATGCGATAACAATTTAATTCCAGTACATGTATATTTCATCATGTCCATTTATAGAACTGATTCACATGGTTTTTCTGACATTTATTCGACACATAATGCGCTTTAACAAATTTTCGTTGAATCAATTACGCACACTTGTAAATGTTTCGTTCGATAATCATACTCAGAAGACTGATGATGGCAACCGGCCATATTCCTCGTGGACAACGTGAATTTCATGCATAATTCCATCAAAACATTTATTCCACTCATAAAGTGTTGAAACAAATGATCGCTGAATTCATAACGCAACTGTTAATATTTGTTGAAATCTCAAATGGGAATAATAAAATTTGTAATCCGAAACCCATTCCCGTAAGTCGATGTTAACGCGTTTTTAATCCGAAACACAGTTCTGAATGTAAATGTTACCGCAACATTAAAATATTTTTGCTTCAAATTAGCAGTGCAAATTTATTTTGTGTCGAATCTTTTTCTCAATTAAAAAGAGCGCGAAAATTATGCAGCATGTACAACGTTGCGTCATTTGCATAAAAAGCGTGCGTGTATTGAGCGTTTTAACAAGCACACAACACGTCAGGGGATTTACGCATGTTCAGAGGCAATATGTCATCAAATCTATAAAAAGTCACTTAAAATTTATTTGATACTATAGAAAAATGGCAAGGTTTGTGTTAAAGAAATAATTGAGAGCTTTTATCGTAAATATTTACCAGAAAGTGATTTATAAAAACGGAATAAACGGGATTATCGGGTAATAAATAGAAACTTGAAAAGTAGTAAGTATACAATAATAGAGTCGGGTTGAAACGGATGTATAGGGGAATCGTTCGAGTCTGGATTTTACTGTCTGTGCAGGAAAGTTTTAAAACAATTTAACAATATAAAAAATATATTTTTTTAAATGACTGGGGGATTTTCTTGAAGAGTCATAGCACACCAAATGACGTGTTCTTACACTGTTTTTCTTTGAGTTATAACGCCCCACAGAACATGAATTGACACGATAAATTTTAAAAAAATCAACGTCGGGACGGGACACCCCTCCCAAACCACCCCTATCAGCCCCGGGGCGCCTGACAAAAATCCTGTGGAAAGCACTGAATATAATATTGGAAATACTTTTATTTAAACAAATTGAAGCATTTGTAAGCAAAACAACAACAAGAATCTCATGTGACGTCATTTTCAGTGACAAAACACATCAGTTTCAGTTCAATTTTCTGGTTATAAGGAAATGTCGGATGTTATGGTAAAGTATTTTTTTTTTTTTTTTTAACAGTCAATAATTTATTATTTTTAAAGCATTGAACGAATCAAAAACGTATTTTGGATTGTGTGTTTGTCATGCATTATTGTAAACTTTGAATTCAATAAAATAATGTGTTTTAATATAAGTTTCAATAAGGCCATAGAAAATAAATTCCTAGATTCTCATCCCCGCCCGCCCATCGAAAATCGTCCCGACCGAACAGTTTTTATTTTGAAAAATAAATCCGTAAAAAATCGAGCCGCAAAATACTGAGGACGAAACGGCTGAATGAGTACAATATTTAATAGCGAATTGCGAATCGGCAACTCAATGTGTCCGAGACACTTATCGATTTTTAACAGCGCACGAGCTTCGTCTGAAATTTAAGTTATCGAGCGAAAACAACAACAAAATGTTTCTTATTTTGAGGTGTAGAAACGGCGTTACAACCGTCAAAGATTGGTATGGGGTGTCAAAATGTATAGAAACTTTAACTCTCGCGGACCTGTACAATGAGTTCATTTGTGGTTCGCATGATCAAGCCCCATTGAAAGTTGACCACCCTAAAAACGCCTGTACTTTCGTTGGCCAAAATAAATTAGAATTGACACCCGATGTTACAGTTAGTCAAACTGTCGGCTGTCTAGTTAATTGTATTGACTTAAGTATTGGAGACACCCCTGAAACTTCCCAGATTAAATTTGTATCGTCTTCATTCTTGACATCTTCATCCAATTAATACAAACTGAACTTGAAATAGTAAATGCTGTCTATTGAATGCATACCATGTTTTGATCAATGATATCTAGTTATACTGAAAAAATAATGTAAAGGGTTCTGTTACAGATTTGTATTTTCTTTAATACTTTGTCTAGCCAATGTTTTGTGTAGTAAATGTTTTATTGAATAATATGTCATAATATGTTTAACATGATATTAAAAGGGTAAAATAAAATACAATAGTCAAATTTTGATAATATATTTCTTTTATTCTATTGAATTGTGCATACATACATACATATAGGCGTTATGCATATAAGCCAACAAATACTGGAACATTTCATTACTTATATATAGGTCCAACACATAAAATGAATTATAAGAAATAACAAGAGGGCCTGAAAGGCCCAAAGTCGCTCACCTGAGATAACAAGATATTATTGGGACAAATCTTCTGACCAAGTTTCACGAAGATCGGAAAATAAATGTGGCCTCTAGAGTGTTAGCAAGGTTTTACTAAAGCAATATAAGGAAAAATGACCCGCCCCCTGGCAGCCATGTTTTTCAACCCACCGGCATCATTTTTTATCTGATCCAAGATATTATCTGGATGAATCCTCTGACCAAGTTTCATGAAGATCGGACAGTAAATGTGGCCTCTAGAGTGTTAACAAGATTTAACTATAGCCATATTAGGAAAAATGCCCCGCCCCTTGGAAGCCATTTTTTTCAAGCAAACATAATTATTTTCGAACTCATCCAAAATATCATTGAGACCAATCTTCTGACCAAATTTTATGAAGATTGGACAATAAATGTGGCCTCTAGAGTGTTAACAAGGTTTTACTATAGCCATATATAGCCATTTAAGGAAAAATGCCCCGCCCCTGGTGGCCATGTTTTTCAAGCAACCAAAACCGTTTTCGAACTCATCCAAGATATCATTGGGACAAATCTTCTGACCAAGTTTCATGATGATCGGAAAATAAATGTGACCTCTAGAGTGTTAACAAGGTTTTACTATAGCCATATAAGGAAAATAGCCCCGCCCCCGTGGTGGCGATGTTTTTCAACCAACCGGCATCTTTTTGAACTCGTCCAAGATATTATTGGAATGAATCTTCTGACTAAGTTTCGATCATGAAGAACAGAAAATAAATGTGGCCCTCTAGAGTGTTACTATAGCCTTATATAGCCATATAAGGAAAAATTCCCCGCCACTTGGCGGCAATGTTTTTCAAGCAAACGTACCCATTTTCGAACTCATTTAAGATATCATTAAGACAAATCTTCTGACCATATTTCATCAATATTTGACAATAAATGTGGCCTCTAGAGTGTTAACAAGGTTTTATTATATAAAGCCATATAAAAAAAATGCCCCGCCCCTGCGGCCATGTTTTTAAACCAACCGGCATCATTTTCAAACTTGTCCAAGATATTATTGTGATGAATCTTCTGACCAAGTTTCATGAAGATTGGACAATAAATGTGGCCTCTAGAGTGTTAACAAGATTTCACTATAGCCATATATAGCCATATAAGGAAAAATGCCCCGCCCCTTGGCAGCCTTGTTTTTCAAGCAAAGGTTTCCATTTTTAACTCATCCAAGATATCAGTGGGACAAATCTTCTGAGCAAGTTTCATGAAGATTGGAAAATAAATGTGGCCTCTAGAGTGTTAACAAGGTTTTACTATAGCCATATAAGGAAAAATGCCCCGCCCCCTGGCGGCCATGTTTTTCAACCAACCGGCATCATTTTCGAACTCATCCAAGATATTATTGGGATGAATCTTCTGACCAAGTTTTATGAAGATCAGACAATACATGTGGCCTTTAGAGTGTTAACAAGATCTTACTATAGCCATATATAGCCATATAAGGAAAAATGCCCCGCCCTTTTGCAGCCATGTTTTTCAAGCAAATGCAGCCATTTTCGAACTCATCCAAGATATCATTGAAACTAATCTTGTGACCAAATTTCATGAAGATTGGACAATAAATGTGGCCTCTAGAGAGTTAACAAGGCAAATGTTGACGCCACACAACGCACGCCGCACAGCGCACAACGGACAATAGACAAAAAGCGATCACAAACGCTAACCATGAGCACGTTGTGCTCAGGTGAGCTAAAAATTAAAACCCACCCACCCCTATTTTCCCCAAAATTTGGATCAGAAACTAGTTTTTTATTTTCTATGGGCTAACGGGATGGAAGAATAGAAAATGGAGGTGCATAATGTTTCAACTTTATTTGTAAAGTTAATAACCATTTAACAGTGTAAATGATAAGCACCAGGGCCCTCAATCTGCATTTTTACCACAAAATATCTGTGTACACTTTTTCCCCTTTTTGGGAAAAAATTCCCCTAGAAAAAAACACGCAAAACCCGTAATCAATACGCCTGTAGACGGGAAATAATACGTTTGAACTTCAACATGTTCAATTTCCATTGACTTGTCATCACAGTTATCTGATGACGCCGATGCCTGTGTATCTGTTTGGTTTTTATTACGCGAGTCACTGATATTGGCTAATGCTGTTTGTTTGAAGAGAAAATCATTTTTTTTAACGTAGTAATTGTTATTTTTATTGAGCTTTTTTTCTGAATGAATTTGCGTTTTGAGGCCTTTTATCAACCTGAAACGGTGTACCAGAGGTACTAAAACTTGAACAAGTGTCTTTGCAACTGCAGAAAGATTCACCATGTCAAAATAAAGGACCATGTATGTATGTAAAATGGACATGAAATACTTATGGACCAAAAAAAGTTTCACTTCTTTATTATATTGACATTTACTGTATAATTCATCATTACAATATAGTCTAATTTGAGTCTAAAATATACTTAATTTTAAAAAAAGCAATGAATACAGTTGTTTTGTGAACAAATCAGGGCCATGTGTCTCCAAGCTTTTTGCCCATACAATTGGTTTAATTAACCAGTGCTATGCTTTCAATTGACCATTCCTTGGGTTCCAAGGAGCTTCCTAACGATTGCATAAAAATAAATTATCGTCCACTAGTACATCAATTTTTCTTTTATTATCATTACATGGTTTCAGTTCAGACAAAATAGCGAATATATTTGTTTTTATGCAAATCAAAATGTGTAAGTCTAGCCATAAATCTCTGATTTGTTGAAGGATAGATAAATAACAAAAATCTTAATAATTTGAGAATGTTCCAAGGAATGTGCACAATTTTGAATTTTAGCTGAACAAACAAAAATATATTGATTCAATTTCATCCATCGATCATGCATACAAATTCTTGTATCCATTCAGTGGTAAATTTGTATCATGTAATTGGATCAATTTCTACGCGGATATCATGAATAGAACTGCGTTTTGCACTTGGAATTCATCCATTCATCAGAGAGACATTTAAATCGGAATGTCACACTTCGTTGAACATCAATCTTCCAACATAATGTCTCGATAGTATCAATCTGCGCTGGCCATAAAAGACAAGCCAAGTTCAGTGTCCCTTATGAACCAGTCTTGAAAAAATTGTTTTCTGAAGACAAAAGCTTTTAATGTTGCAGTGGTGAATATCTGAAATAGCCAATTTGCAAGGGCCTTAGAGCATTTGTTATCTAAGATACTGAATAAACTGCAGCATCTTCAAGCATACTATCTTAAAAATTGAGCAGCTTTCAAAACAATATTTCATTCCCTTTCATCAAGTATGCATGCATTGATTATTTTCTCAAAAACCCTTGAAAGGAGTTGAGCCTTATATTCAAGCAATAAGAGGAACATAGACCCTCTGTCTCTCACCTCAGACTTAGCCCAATACTGAACTCTTCTGATCAACTTTTGTGATGTTTTTAAAACCGCATTCAAACTTTGCCTTGGTATAATTAGAAAACCTGATGAAGTTTATATCTTAGCATATTAAAAGGATGACACTTTTAATACTGACATTAAAAAATAAAACATTAACAGTGATGTAATTCAACAAATTCAGTAGTTGTTTGTTTTCACATCAAACACATTTCATAATCACCTATGTTTGGATGTTTGTCTGTTTGTTTGTATTCACATCAAACACATTTCATAATCACCTATGTTTGGATGTTTGTCTGTTTGATTGTTTTTACCATTTTGGGAATGGGGCTGGAATTATTTGCATTTGGAAAAATCACGCTGTTATAACTAAAATTGGGAAATTGGTGTTGTTGTTTTTGCTAACAAATTCTTAAAAAAATGAGAATAAAAGTGTTTTCAATACGATATTTACAAGGTTCACTAGGGTTCAACTAATACAGATGGAAAGGGAGATTCACTTTATGGGAATTTAAGGCAAACATTTGGGAAAATTTAACACTTTTTGAGATTAAGAATCTTCCGAACTTCAGCCCGAGATCTGACAAAACGCTGTGTGTTATCTCTTATTTTCACATTTCAAGTAAAAAAAATTAAGGTAGATACCAACGAGTACAACACAATTTCCCAAACACTTAATGTGCAAGCCCTTCTGATGATTTGTCCATTAGAAAGCAATTCATATGATGAACATAGTAGATAATCTTAATGGAGAGAACCCTTGCTTTTAAAAATATATATATAAATGTATATGGTTACTTCCCTTGCTAAACACACTTCATTTGTATATTTTTTTTGGCAGAACATGGCCTTTTTTTACATGTATTTATTTTTGCAACATGATTTTATTGATACTATGATATTATAAACAAACAGTATGGAATGTGAAATGAATTTGAGACTTGTTTAGTTACTCAATAAGCATTTTAATTAAACATGCATCAAAATTAATTGGCATACATTGGCATTTAACTGTTTCTAACTCAGAAGCAAAATGAAAATGCCTATGTGCAAACAGATTAAAACAAAGATCAGCCTGCGAGTAGCTCGCAGTCTGTTCAGGTTTTATGCTGTTTGCTGCTTATCAGTATATAAGGGTTGGAAATGAAGCCTCTAAAACTTGAATTAAGTAAGAAAGGTCTTTAATTAAATCATACTTTCTCAGGGACTACAAATGCGTCAAAATACCTGGTAAAGGGTTAATATGCAAGCCCTTCTAATGATTTGTCAATGAAAAAGCAATTTATGAGATGAGAAAAGAAGATAGTCATGGTGGGAGAGAACCCTGACTTTTTCATAAAAATATAAATGTACATGGTTAATTCCCTTGATATACACACTTGATTTGTATCATTTTGTACAAGACCATATTACATGTTGTATTACTGTATTTATTTTTGCACCATGATTTCATTGATACTATGATCTTATAAACAAACAATATGGAATGTGAAAATAATTGTTTTGTTAAATAAGCATTTCAATTAAACCATATTCGTCAAAATTAATAGGCATACATTGGCAGTTACATCTGCAGCTTGCTTTTCTTTTTTCAGGGGTTTTAAACAACTTATAAAGTTCCATTGGTTATTGCTACACTACTGATTCTGTATTCAGGGGTGTCAATTGGCCCAAATTTGAAATCCGGAAAATTAAGCCGTAGGATAAAGGGAAGAGAGGGCCCAACCCCCCGAGCCCTAGCTTATTGTTCTTTTTTTATAGTCTTTCTAGGTGCAATTTCTGGTGAGTACAATGCGAAATATTATTAACCAAACCATCCGTAACACCGCAGGTGTATTTGCCATTCTAAACAAATGATATTAAGAACTTCGAAATGTAATTAACAAACCAGCGTATCCGAAAACGACTGTCCGAAAACATGTCGCGATACATCATTTGCAAATGAAATAAAATATGCATATCGTTTTACTGCAGAAAATGAAAACCAGTAACCAGTAACCTAGCAAATACGCAGTCAATATATAATTTGATTAACATATTGTTTTAAAATATGATATTGCAGTGCTTTACTTTGCCAGTGCCTGCTCATGTCAGTGCCAGCCGCTTACCAATCAGATATCAATAAATAAAATCGGTACCAAGCGCAATTGTCCGGAATGCCGACGATGCTATAACAATATTCGTTCTGAAATGATCCCGCACTAAAAGAATTTTGTCCCTAACCCCACCCGCCTTAAACAAACTCATCGGATTTACATTCACCTCAAAATCAACCCTGGACGGCTAAAATCCGGATTTCCGGAATAATCCGGAAAATTGACACCCCTGTGTATTATTTAGTACATTTATATATGACACACTTATATCAAAGCACTTTAAGACTTGTGTGAAATAAAAAAGTCAAACTTTTATTAAATGACCTCACAGTGCTAGATGCCACTTCTTTGAAACTTTCAACTTGTAGTTGTAAAAAACACTCCATGGCCTTTTTAAAGAAACTAGACCACAAGTCACATTTCAAGATTCACACACATATAATTATATTAAGTTTAAAATGCTGTATAAAATATGACCATGCTGTATACAATATGACCAAAGTGTTTTGTGTTTATCATGGCAGTGCTATAGTGTATAACTGTTAAACTATTAATATTTTGACTAGCAGGATTAGTGCAATAATGTGACACTCAAAATTCAAAGTGAAGAGTATGTCTCTTAGATTGTATAGGATTGTACTTTAGCATTGCAAGGGACAAAACTATTTCAATAATGCACTTGTGGTCTAGTTCATAACAAAAAATTCACTGTAGAATACCGCAGTCGTCGAAATTCGCACTAGTCTGACAGCAAAAAACTAGTATTTTTTCTTTCGGGCTTGTAGGAAATCAAATATTACAAGCCGGACGTGCTTGTACAATTCATTAAACAGAAAACGAGTTCCACTTTCATTTTCAATATTTGTAAACAAAGTTTTGAGCCGCTTAAATCAACAGCCGCTTATGTTTTAACACACTGCGCACATGTGCTGGGCAATCAGCCGATAATTGGATTACTGCCCATAAAGCGCATGGTTTTGTGATTCCCGGATTACTATTATGTAAAATAAATGTTTTGCGTTGCGTTCGGGACACACGGAGTAATGGCCGAACAGTTGTCATTCAAGTACGTCGTTGAGGAATGCAAATCTGAGTTAACTGTGATTGACGCATTTGTCAACTGGCTTTTTGTAGAATAACCTGGCACTTAATTGCTTATATATTTTCGGGTGGTTCAGGTTTGCTCTCTCTTTCACATGGACATATGGGATAACTTTCTGCTAATTGTTTACCTTAACTTTATGTATATATTTATAATTGTGATTTGATTGAAATCCGTGTGTGAAATTAATTTCTTCTTATTTCAGGATCCGAAAGAGGCTGGCTCAGATGACGAGGAAGCTAACTTGGATGAGGATGAAACTAATACGAGATTTGTATTTTTTTCTAAAGATTGAATAAATGAATGCTTCTTTGGATGTTTTATGTTATGTTTATCTGCATTTTTAACAAAAATGTTTGGGCATGTAAAATCTAACTCGGGCTTGTTCAAATTCCCATAGTTCTAGCCCGACTTGCTTGTAGATTTAAATCTCCATTTCAATGACTGATACCGTAAAATCGTTGTTAGGCTGGTAAGTAAAACCATATTTAACCCTTGAAATGCGTAAGCTCTTCTATAATGGTTATATCTCACCTATATCCGACTACGCATGCGTTACCTGGAGTTCAGCAGCCAAAACGGAAATTAATAGAATAGTCAAAATACAAAAGCGTTGTGGTGCACATATTTTAAATAAAAAGTACAACACTAATTCAAAAACACTATTTAAAGATCTAAAATGGTTGACTTTCGAACAGCGTAATCACTATTTCATGTCAGTTATTGTATTTAAAGCATTTCACAATCAAACCCCAACATACATACGTGACCTTTTGACACCTTCACAAAATATTCACTATAACTTGCGATCTTGCGAAAAGGGGGATTTAAAGCTAGTGCGAATACCCAAAACAAACTATTTCAAACAATCGTTTGAATTTTCTAGCAAAACAATTTGGAATTCGTTACCCCAATCTATACGTCAAACAAACAATTTAATTACATTTAAGAAAAAATTAAAAGCTTATCTTTCTTCCACACTTTATGAAATAAACTGAACATGCTTCATGTTGTTTTAGTAAATAACATTAGTTTAATGTTTAAATACTGTTCTTGCATAAATGGTTATTGTAGTTTTATGTCTGTCATTTTTTTTTTTTTTTTTATAATATATCATTATATGTGTATGCATATATGATTCTTTATGTTTTGTTCTTATTGCTCAAGATGAAATATGATGTATTTGTTGTAAATTGTATCTTGTTAGAAGACCTTGTTGAAAATAAGAAATGTATTATATAAATTGCATATTATGGAATTTCATCTGATGTATTTCTTAACAAGTCTATCTTCTTTAAATAAAGATTTTATTATTATTATTATTATTATTATGATCAGGATCCTTTTTAGCTAAAGAAACTTCAGCGTACAGTTGATATAGTATTGACAGACCTGTTTAAAGTCGCGCCAGTCAAAAATCATAAAAAGCGAAATTTAAAGTTATGCTAGATTGGTTACCTCGCCTTATCTATCACATACTCTCTATACTGGGATCGGTACAAGCTAGTGCATAGAGCTCTTTGTTGTGTCATATTGTCTGTCTATCAGTCTTCAGACAATCTTTACTTGCTAATGACACGTTCTTTTAAGATGTTAATAAATGTGTTAATACATTCTTTTGATACTAAATATAATATTTTTTAAATATTATTTAGGTGTTGTTGTTTTTTTTAGTTTCTTTTCGATTTATTGACTAAACAAGTCTCGTTATCCATATGTTTTGCGTTAGCTGTAACCAAATGCTTTTGCCTACCAATGGATTGTGCATGCGCGAAAAATCGGGAATCAAAACAATAACAACTAGAGCTTTGTCATAGACGTGACGAACACCCCCACATGCTGCATTGACACATAATATTTTGCATGTCATCTTCACAAAAAACAGCGGGCACCATGCTCAATTTGTAAAACGCACTAAGTGACCCCCTGATCTATTTTTTGACCCAGAAAGGCCCATGTTCTAACTTGGCCTTAAGATCATCTCCATAAAACTTCTGACCAAGTTTGGTGAAGATCGGATGTAAACTACTTGAATTAGAGAGTGGACACCATGCTGAATGTTAAAAAACACACTAAGTGACCCTGTCACCTAGTTTTAGGCCCGGAATGACCCATGTTCAAACTTGTCCTAGAGATCATTTAGATAAACTTGTGACCAAGTTTGGTGAGGATTGGATGAAAACTACTTGAATTAGAGAGCAGACAACATGGTGAGGTTAAAAACACACTAAGATACCCTGTGACCTAGTTTTTAACCCGGCAAGACCCATATTCAAACTTGACCTAGACCTCATCTAGATACAACTTCTGACCAAGTAAGGTGAAGATTGGATGAAAACTACTTGAATTAGAGAGCGGACAACATTGTGATGTTTAAAACGCACTAAGTGACCCCGTGACCTTGTTTTTGACCCGGCATGACCCATATTCAAACTTGCCCTATACATTATCAAGATACAACATCTGGCCAATTTTGGTGAAGATTTGATAAAAACAACTTGAATTAGAGAGCGGACAACATGGTGAGGTTTAAAACACACTAAGTGACCCTGTGACCTAGTTTTTGACCCGGCATGGCCCATGTTCGAACTTGACCTACACATCATCTAGTTACAACTTCTGACCAAGTGTGGTGAAGATCGGATTTAAACTACTTGAAATAGAGAGCGGACACCATGCTCAATGTGTAAAACGTACTAAGTGACCCTAGTTTTTGATCTGGCACGGCCCATGTTCGAACTTGGCCTTCAGATCATCTAGATAAAACTTCTGGCCAAGTTTGGTGAAGATCGGATGAAAACTACTCGAATAAGAGAGAGGACACCATGCTGAATGTTAAAAAACGCACTTAGTGACCCCGTGACCTAGTTTTTGACCCGGCAAGGCCCATGTTCGAACTTGGCCTTAAGATCATCTAGATACAATTTCTGACCAAGTTTGGTGAAGATCGGATGAAAACTCCTTGAATTAGAGAGCGGACAACATGCTGAATGTTTAAAACGCACTAAGTGACCCCGTGACCTAGTTTTTGACCCGTCAAGGCCCATGTTGGAACTTGGCTTAAACCTCATGTAGACACAACTTCTAACCAAGTTTGGTGAAGATCGGATGAAAACTACTTGAATTAGAGAGCGGACACTTAATACGGACCGACCGACAGACAAGTTCAATCCTTTATACCCCCCTAAACTTCGTTTTTGGGGGTATAATGAACTGGTCTATTCAAAGAGAGAACTCACCAGTTAAAGTTATGGTAGCCAGAAATAGATCATCCTTTTAACTTAAGCCTACATCTTCGTTATCAAATTTTGGACTTCGAAATTCAGCTATCTCTTCACATGTCATTTATTGTTTACATCTGTCTTGTAATCATTATACACAACTATTTTTCAATATACGGTTTTCGACGATCAAACATTAACTTAAACATAATTGGATTATGATTAGTTATGCGAAGAATTACCTGCAGCTATGCAGCTCTATTTTCACTTTCAGTTATCGTTTAAAACTACACCATACGTTAACTAGGTTACACACTAACACGAACAATTAAATTCATTAATCGTCCGACTGGTATATTGCAATTATATAGCCGATTAAATGGGCGTATTAACATTACAGGTAAGCGGAAATAATACATAAAGTAATGGATATACCTCTGAATATTGATATATTCTATGTGTCCTATACAGCTGAGAGGTTGACGTTAAATAAAGATTCTTGTATCTTGTATCTTGTATATTGAGGTGCAGACGATTTTTTACCGGTGGTTCAGGTGTGGAAAAAATCAAGACCTTTTGGTTTTAGAAAACGTCGAAGAACCTACTAAAAATAAATTGAGGGTAGTATAGGTGATACAATTATCTGAATTGAGTGATATTGTTCATATTGTTTCCAATATATTTGATTCACACGACAAAAATAAACAAAAATGGTATAATACGGAATGTGAACACAAACGTAAAGAATATAAGAATGCTTTATACAAATACAATACTATTAATAACGAGCTTAATCGCCAGTCAGTATTTGAAAAAAGAAAGCTTACAAATATTATTGCCGTAAATGCAAGTCAGATTTTAATCGTACGTTAGGACGCAAGATGGACAGTATGAAATCAATATCCCCTAAAGAATTTTGGAAACTGTTCCAGAAAAGATCCACGAACCCGAACGCAGAAACAATTGATTTAAAAGAGTTCGTTGAACACTTTAAAAACCTGGCGATAAATGAAGGTAGTTTAAATAATGAGATCAGTGTTAATTTTGTTCGCAACTTTGACAGCAACCATTACTCTGAAAGTTCCTACCCGGGACTCGATAGACCCATATCATTGGAAGAAATTGTCAAGGCCACAACGCGATAAGGTAATAATAAGGCGTGTTCTTCGGACAATATTATCTTCGAATATTTTAAAGAAAGTGTACATTTAATAGGTAACGCATTGGAATTGTTATTTACTCATATTCTTTTTTTTCTTTTTTTTATTCAATTTATACATACATCTCGTATACATATGAAAAACAAGATTACCTGTATACATTGACAACATCAACATCAACATATCAATTATTGTTATTAAAGTATAATAATATTATATACAGTTTCTGCATAGAAGTTGAAGTCAATTTTAGAGATGATGCTTAAATATTATATAAAAAAATGAAAAAGAGAGAAGGACGAGAGAAAATTCCTTAAGGGGTTTCAGTAGAGAAAAACATGGAAAAGGTAAGACGGAAAGGAATACTACGATATAGGGAAGATCATGTTAGAAAGTGACAAATTTCTGCCATTTGTATTTGTTCAAGTCTATTTTAATTTATCAAACGCTAATGTTTCTTACTATTTAATTTTCATTGCGAGAGCTTTTTTGAAAGATGCCCTCCCCCCTCCCCCTCCCCCCCCCCTCCCCCTCTCCCCCCCCCCCTCCCCCTCTCCCCCCTCCCCCCTCCT
The DNA here is from genome assembly GCF_020536995.1 of Dreissena polymorpha. Classification (NCBI taxonomy): domain Eukaryota; kingdom Metazoa; phylum Mollusca; class Bivalvia; order Myida; family Dreissenidae; genus Dreissena; species Dreissena polymorpha. Next base: position 85,596,800 of record NC_068356.1, read on the forward strand.
CCCCCCCTATTTTTTTTTAAGATCATCTCACAAATGACCACCACACTATACCCCCACCCCACCCCCCCATTTTTTTTTTAAGATCATCTCACAAATTACCACCACACCCTCACACTATACCCCACCCACCCCTAAATTTTTTTTAAACGGTTATGTTTGAAAAACCGTCCAACCATCGCACCCAAACAATCCCCCCCCCATCGCCCCCCCCCCCGATTTTTTTTTTCGCTTTTTTGTTTTTTGGAAGATAATGTAATAAATGTCCACAACCCCACACTATACACCCCTCTTCACTCCACCCCTCCCTCCTTTGTGATTGAAAATGAGAGTCCCTTCACCTTTAAAAAGAAAATAGATGAGCGGTCTGCACCCGCAAGGCGGTGCTCTTGTTTCATCTCTGATAGGTGTTTCTTGTTAGATTTATGTTTTAGCAATCGCATAAACAACAAAGGTATGTAATACGGATCCTTTACACCCATTATTTCTCCTTCTTTCTGTATTTGCGCGATGATGATCTGAAATATTAACTTTATGACACTATATTTTTTAAATCTTTTTCTATAGAGAGGAATGTAGTAGATACTTGTTGGTAAATTCATTTCATCGTGCCTCAAAAAGTCGTAACTCTATTGCTCTGGTATCTTTCCTACCATTGAGTAATTAAATGATAATTAAATTGAATGCGTTTTAATTCCCTTTTATTATTGTTTAATTTGAGTTACAATGCTATGAGGTTAATTTTTATTTACACTTAAATGTAACATGAATATTGCTGGGCCAGGTGTGAGGTTGAGCGCTCTAAAACCCGTTTAAACCCCCAATGCTTTGCATTGACCGTTCTAAGGCGTGACCCCAGCTTTATTCTTATTTGTGTTTATGTTGTTTTGTATTGTGCTGTTTTGTACTGTTTGGGCAATTGGTCACTTGCCTTAAATAAAGGACCAACTGATTGTTTATGACAATAATTCAATACTGCTCCAGCAGCTGGAGTTTCACTTCTTTATATTGTTCCCACTGAAGAAGCTTGTTTCATTCCATTCAGATTGCCATTGGGTTGTTGATAGTTCACTGGTATGTGTCTCCTGTAGTAAACACACTGTGTAATTATTTTCATCAAACCATTTAAACAGGCTTTTTCTTTTATCACTGTTGTTTAAACCTCTGACATTGAGAGAGCATATTGTTTCACACATTTTTTTTCAAATGGCTGCACTATTTATTGTATAATGAATCTTGCATATTTAGATGAAATGGTTGTGTTAAAAAATAGTTGAAAGACATGAATAACATGTATGGAAAAAAGTGCATGGTCGGTAGTTTCTGTATAAATGAAATAAAAAAAAAAAATATGCAGATAATTATGACATGAGTGTATATATATATATATATACATACATACATACATATACACATACACACATATATATATATATATATGTATATATACATACATACAAACATAAACATATATATATATATATATATATATATATATATATATATATATATATATATATATATATATCTATATATATTATATATATATATATATATATATATATATATAGTTTCAGATTGGGTAAAATGGTGGGTCAAACGTCCATTTTACCGCCGTATTGTTGGGTCTTTAGTCGATTGTCGGGTCCCAAAGTCGATTATCGGGCACTTGGACCCGACAGTTGAAGACCCACTTAATAAAAGGCTGCTTAACATCCTCATGACTATTTTTTAATTCAAATTTGCGTATGTAATTTTACTCGAATTGTCGGGCCTATATCTCCCATTCGCAAACTTTAGATCAAACTCCTCACGGCAGTTACTTCCCTTGGGCATCTTCTAGAATAAGGGAGGCCACTGAGCCCTTTTCGGAAAGTCGCATATCTCCCCTGAGTATTCTCCGGAATTGGAGGTTCTCAATCGCTGGCATTCGGTACCCCTCGCAGATTATCATAATACTTATCCGATGTTTGACGGAAAGGGCCGAGAATGTGCGATTGAATCGCTGGGTAGTATTGATTTCCAGTAACAATGGCGTCGAATGAGAAAGAAAACGATCGTTATCTGTCTGACATCGAAATTGACAAATTAAGTGTTGCACAATTGAAGGATTATTTACGATTTCATAATCATTATGTGTCAGGGAATAAGAATGAACTTGTCTTGAGGACAAAAGGCGTACAAAAGCTAGGATTAAATGATCGACAGCTGCACAGGAATGCGGAAGTAAATTATGAAAAAAGGAAAACAGAAAAACTTTTTACGCCACTCGGTGAAAAGCTGCCACATCCAGATGTATTAAAAACGTTGAGTAGTGACTTAATGGACTTTCCTACATTAATAGATAGTGACATCTACAATTATTTTGTGCTGAAAATGAACACACAAAAACAATTGAGATCAAAAAATTGTATTATGTTTACAGACATAAACACAGTATTTTGTACCATGACATAAGTGACAAATGGGAACATTGTTTTGTTAAATGCAAAGTATTACCATCACTACCGAGTGCAAATGTGAAAGAAAACCCAGATCACAGTGTGTGGCTCTGTCTGTCAAAGGTCACTGGACAGGTTCATTCAGCGGAATGTAATTGCACAGCCGGGTGAGTGTACACAGTTTTTCATATAAGTTCTTGCAATATTGAAACGAGGTTATAAATAATTTATCAAGAGACATGCCTCTGTTACAATCCTAGTTGCAATAATCCAACTCCCAGCTATATTTACCCTCTGGGTTGTGAGGTGTACGAATGTACTCATAAACCCTCAGAGCATTCAAGAAGAACTAGTAGTTACGATCCCCGAATCGGCATTATACCAATCATTTTCATAGATCTATATACTGGTCACAAGCTATTCTCGGGATGGACCAGTTTCTGGGAAATTTTCATCAAAATTTAGATGCTCGAGCAAAAAAAAAAGTGCAGTTTGAAAGTATGTCTAATTATTATGTTTATATATTTTCAGGAGCGGAGAAGCATGTATCCATATTGGTGCATTTATGTATGCCCTTTCTGATCTCACTGCTAAAAAGAAGGACGGCACTCTAAGATCAACCTCAAAAAAATGCGTGTGGGACAGATTTAATAATCCCCGGAAAAGAAAGCGAACGCCTAAAAAGTCTAGCGAATTTACATTTCGGAAACATACCTTTGAGTCAAAATTAGAGCCAGTCGAAAATAACACCAGAAAAGAACTTCTTGCGATTTCTGTAAATGAGAACAGTTTCCGTTCAAAACTCGAAAATATGCAACCCAACAGCTGGATGGCTTTTGAACTTTGTAGAAGAGAAGGAAGAGGTGAAATTACCAAAGTTTATAGAAATTGGATATAACTTTAGTGATAGCGTAGATCTGAATAGTGAAACTGTGAAGGATAAAATGTCGAAAATGATGGATATGCTACAAATGGATGAACTTGAATGCCAAAGTATTGAAAAATTAACCAGAGGTCAGGGAAAGAACGTACTTTGGGAAGATGAAAGAAAATTACGTGTAACTGCATCCAATTTTGGTGAAGTAATTTTACTGAAACAAGAGACTGAAAGATTTAAAAGAAATTGAGTGCAATCTTTAAAGAATAGTAACAAATATGAATTTAAGATCACAATTGTGAATTTCTCGCAAGCTTACCCTTGCTCCTAGAATATGTTTTTATAATTTTGATGTCTCACTTTTCTCTAGAGATTAACCCTTTACTTCTTAAATATGTATTTTCAAGCTTTTGTAGTTCCTTAAAAAGTTAAATGTAATAAAGTACCTTTATTACTAAATTTAAGTTTTAAAGGCTTCATTTCCAACCCTTAAATACTGATGAGCAGCAAACAGTATAAAACCTGAACAGACTGCGAGTTACTAGCATGCTGTTCTGGTTTTATGCTGTTTTCACTGTGCTTCCAAGTGGAATAGGGTTAAATAACAAAAGTTAACGCCAGATCAGAAAATAATTTAAGTAACAACAGTACAGGACATCATTGAGGTCCCTCCTTTTTTATGTTTCAATAGTCATTTAGCTCTACAAAGCATATAAATATTGTACATAAAAGTGTATGAATGTATAAATATTTATCAACTGTTCATATTATGAATTTTACAGTAGTACATGTAGAATGCTTTTCAACGATTTGTGTACGGTTCATTAATACCATCACAACGTGATTGTCAATTGTTATTCCGCTAAATTGATTTGCTCTTAAAATGATAAATCATAAAAAGAACTTTTGCTATGTTATTATCCATCACTTATTACCTTACCTGTGTTTGGAGAAAAACCGAAGGGTTTACGATAATAATCTGTTTCAAAATGTTAAAATGATATGAAATTAATGAGTGGCAAGCATGAACCAAATTAAGAAAATCAACACAGAGGTATCAACAGCTGCATCTTATTAAAAATCTGTGCACAATGCTTTTTGTCCAAGTATAGATCATTTCAGAACCCCATTGAGTTAATAGACACCTTGGAAGCTTTGCTGGTATGACTTCTGCTTTACATCTGACAAGTACTCTGCAGGTGTTGCTACTTGTATCAGAAATCTTGGTTTTAAACAAGAGCTGTCACCATAGGATGACTTATGCCCCCTATATACGCTTGATAGAAGTTATGAGCATTTTCCCAAACCTAAATGCATATTTCGAAACCTAAACACGGACCCTAAGTTTAAGGTCAAGGTCACAGGGGTCAAAGTTTGTGTGCATATGGAAAGGCCTTGACCATATACACATGCATGCCAAATATGAAAATGCTATCTGAAGCGACATAGAAGTTATGAGCATTTTTCGAAACCTAAACGCAAAGTGTGACGGACAGACCGACAGACAGTCCGATCACTATAGCGACATAGAAGTTATGAGCTTTTTTCGAAACCTAAATGCATATTCGAAACCTAAACGCGGACCCTTAGTTTAAGGTCAAGGTCACAGGGGTCAAAATTTGTGTGCGTATGGAAAAGCTTTGTCCATATACACATGCATGCCAAATATGAAATTGCTATCCAAAGCGACATAGCAGTTATGAGGATTTTTCGAAACCTAAACGCAAAGTGTGACGGACGGACAGACCGACAGACAGTCTGATCACTATATGCCCTCCTTCGGGGGCATAAAAATTCTTGACGGGTTTATTGCTCCCAATTATAAATTAACTGTTGATTAAGTCTTCAGTAGCAGTACTAAACCTTAAAGACAAACATTTACTTAGGTATACAAAAGAAATCTGTGTTTTCAACGCTCTGTGTCAATTAATGTATGTAAACTTGAATCCAGTACAATATTTATCAGAATTTCAGTCTTATAATTTGTTTGGTCTTACAAAACTGCTTTCAAGCAAGAAAACATGTATAAATATATTGGCACAAACACACAAACGCAGAAACACAATTTTCTTTTTTGCCTGAAAATGTTTGTATGGAATATGAGACAAGAAAATAATAATCAGTAACAATTTTATTTTCACAAATGAAAGCTGACTGTAAAATGTGAAATTAAGTATTATTCACATAATTACATAGTATATTACTTATACATACATGCAATGGTCAAACACTTCTAGTTAAATTGTATACTGAATTTCTCACAAAGTTCACTTGTTCAGCTTCTTATCAAACTTAATTTGTACTAGTTTTAAGGAGCCACTTTTCCAGTTTATATTAGCATGACTATTTTCAGTTTATAAACACACTTTATTTTCCGGGGACAGGTTTTTCGTGCTAACCCTGCTTTCATTCCAACACTGACCTCATCAAATAAACACTCAAAAGTTCCAGCAGTTGGGATACCAGTGTAGAACAACACCTTATCGTCATCATCCCTTATATCCTCAAAGGTGAAGCTAGGCCGATCCACTTGTATCCCAACTGTCGACGTTTCAGTAGAAGTCTGGGTTGATATACTTCTGGGAACTCTCGTATCGTCGGTTTGAGTAACCACAGAAATCAGCTCCGGTTGCACTTGTTCACACTGATGACGGATTATGGCGGGTACTGGTGTAAACCTTCCATAGTCATGGAGCTGAAATAAATAAATACATTTTACAAGCAAAGTAAATGCAGTTTGAAGTAAAGATTATAGGTCTTTCTGTATTTTACTAAGGCATCACCAAACTGATAACTTCTTCAGTTTTTTTCTTTAAAAATGGGAAGAGCATGAAAAACAACTATCTATTTATACTGCCAAGTGCCCTTTCGAGCATGGTAGGCAGACATGGACATTATCGAGTCGGTTTCCTGGGAAGAACCAGTACTTGGTGTCCATGGAGGAGATAATTAGAATGCTTCCCAAGTAAGGAGTGAACCCACTAACACCCGATCGCTAGGCGGATATCTCATCCACTACAACACCGCGACCTTGAACTACAAATATTTTTTTATGTCCCCCACTATAGAAGTGGGGGACATATTGTTTTTGCCCTGTCTGTTGGTTGGTCTGTTGGTTGGTTGGTTTGCGCCAACTTAAACATTTTGCAATAACTTTTGCTATATTGAATATAGCAACTTGATATTTGGCATGCATGAGTATCTCATGGAGCTGCACATTTTGAGTGGTGAAAGGTCAGAGGTCAAATATATGTGGCCTAAATTGCTCATTTTATGAATACTTTTGCAATATTGAAGATAGCAACTCGATATTTGGCATGCATGTGTATCTCATGGAGCTGCACATTTTGAGTGGTGAAAGGTCAAAGTCAAGGTCATCCTTCAAGGTCAGAGGTAAAACATATTTGTCCCAAATCGCTTATTTTATTAATACTTTTGAAATATTGAAGATAGCAACTTGATATTTGGCATGCATGTGTATCTCATGGAGCTGCACAATTTGAGTGGTGAAAGGTCAAGGTCATCCTTCAAGGTCAGAGGTCAAATATATGTGGCCCAAATCGCTTATTTTATGAATACACTTGCAATATTAAAGATAGCAACTTGATATTTGGCATGCACGTGTATCTCATGGAGCTGCACATTTTGAGTGGTGAAAGGTCAAGGTCATCCTTAAAGGTCAAATATATGGGTCAAAATTGCTCATGTAATGTCACTTCTGCAATATTGAAGCTAGCAATTTTATATTTGAAATGCATGTGTATCTCATGGAGCTGCACATTTTGAGTGGTGAAGGGTCAAGGTCATCCTTCAAGGTCAAACATTATTTAGGGGGGACATTGTGTTTCACAAACGCATCTTGTTTCAAATTATCTTTATTCAACAACATTTTGTAATAACGATAAAACAACTCACTCTTAGAGATACGTCTAGTAGTGATGCACTGCTTTCAACCAACAAACCATCTGCCTCGTTCTCGAAACTCAAGTCTGGTGAACGGTTATCTGACATTTCCTCAGTTTCTGGTGTGGAATTCGTCTCATCTGCTTCAGGGCCATTTTCCAGAGTCTGTAAGGTAAACAAATAAAATTAAATCAGCACATCAAAGACCTAGAAATACACATACTTTTTCAAACTAACATGAAAGAATGATGTTCAGATACGTAATATTTATGCTTCTGTATCATGTTGTAAACACCGTCAGATTCTATACCGATAGAGTAACTGACCCATGTTCATTCTTGAAACCTCGTATAGCCTAGTGGCAACATATCCGCTTCAAAATATCAGATACCATTGGTTCGATCCTCGGCTGTGAGCTACATAAAATAATCATGAACTGTGCCATGGGTATGTCTGCCATTATCCCATGCTTGATTGTACCACAAGGAATCACTGATTGAATAGTAAGCTCGATTTTAATAATCCATCGGAATCGTTTTAAGGTGATAATCTGATTACACGCAGTGCGCAATCTGATTATGTGATGACTTAATTAGTATAAGTATTAATATGATTTAATAAGAATAGTATATGTGCCTTTTATACACGCGTTCAATGCCATAATACCGGTAAAATCATAAGTTGATTTAGATATCAGTACATTAAATAAATGTCTATATATTATAATCATACAATACGCAATTTTACAATGCCGAAGTAATGTTATTTACTGAAATAAGATCTATTTTCGCATGACACTGGCTGTATAGCAAGTAGTCTTATATAAATAAGAGCAACATTACTTCAAGCACGTACACTTAACAAAAGAGTTCTCCGTTTAAAAATGATGGTATTAAGGTGTTACTAAATATAAAATACCCAACAGCGGGCGAGCGTTTAATGCACTTGCGCTTGATGAATAATGTTATACAATTATTATGGGCAAATTTATAATTTCAAAACATTATTAGTTGTTGATGTTATTCGCGTTCAATAAATACATCAGTTCTTCTTATCAACCTGATGCCTGTTGCCTGCTACAGTTTCTTATCATAATTGTATAAACTACAATACACCATCAGCGGCCGAGAGCAGAATACCGGCCGCTAAATAAATTGTGACTTGCATCAAATCTCAGGTCAAATTTCGATTGTTTTACAATAAAATACTAATATTTTATAATGTCAAGCACGTGCACTTAATAAAATACGATATGTCTTTATTTATTGTAGAATTTTGCAAAAGTAAAGCGCTTTATATATAGCAATGTTTTATTATTTCTTTCTAGTTACGTAAATAAACAAACATAATTATGTATATAACATTTAATATTTGTACATAATTTATAAAAATAAATACAATGAAACGTGATGTTTGTGAAGTGCGCGTGACATTGAACTTCGAGTTAAGCGAAAGATGCGAATTAAATTACACATAATTAAAAACTGATACTATTCTGTCAGCATGTTTTATACTCCATCGCGCCAATAAATTCATCAAATTGTGTATACAAGCAAACGATGGAAATTATGACAGAAACCCAGCTTTTCAATAAAATGACCCTTAACATAACGCTAGCAGACCCGAATGAATATACTTTATTTGAGTCGTGTTCTGAGAAAACTGTGCATAATGCATGTGCTTAAAGTGTCGTCCCAGATTAGCCTGTACAATCCGCACGAATTATCAGGGACGGCACTTTCCGCTTTTATGACATTTTTCGTTTAAATGAAGTGTCTTTTTAGCAAAAATCCAATTTAGGGTCGACACTTTACGCACATGCATTATGCCCATTATTCCCAGAACGCGACTCATTTAATCCAATCAGGTAAATAACAAATACAATAATAAAACAGGGGAAGTCTACACTGTGTATTAGCAACCTGCTGTGGTGAATATATCTTATCAGCTAAATACACAGGCACCTGGCTACTGTACTGGAAAAATTGGATTTACTGCCAAAATAATTGATTTCATTTATGGCTAAATTGTTGTGTACATGTAAAATTAAAAACGAGGATGTATCCACATCACCGTTGCACATTGTTATTAATTTCACAGTTATCTGTTCTTTATTAGAGATAGCCTAATTAAAGACGGCGCTAATAAAATGTGAAGGTGGATATAAAGAAATAAGGTCAATTTCCGCACTGACAGTATAGCAAGTAGTCTTATATAACATATTAAAAATATTCCATGGTTAAAAATGCACGATGTTATATAGTAAAAGAGTGTGTTTGAGTAATCAATAGGATATTTTGTATTGGCTATATTGTTTCACTCGTAAAGAAAATACCAAAATCGACGTGCGAAACGTAAAAAAATTTATATCTGAAATAATATTGTTAAGGGCGTTAAGCTAGTTAAAAATAATCACGATTATTTACTATGTATAAATTAGATAAAACGTTAAGATGTAAATTCTTATCATAAATATAAATGCACATAATATTATAATATTCATTCATATTTCATTATTTCAGGTAAAAGTACAAACATATTGTTTTAAATCCTATGTAATCAGCACTTTATGTTGGATTTCAACAATGCTTAATTAATTATCGGGTGTGAGCAGTCGGTGTGTACATTACCCATATGATATAACGCAAAGGTAACGGTCAAGCGACTTCCCACATTTATATGACATGTTTTATTATCGTTATCAGGTATCTGTTATGTGTCAACGGAATTAACGGACATTGGTTGATTACCCGATAATATGCAAGTATCAAATGATTTAGATTCATAAGTTATGGGAAAACATTATATGCCTGACCTGAAAAATGTAAGTCATAACAATAATTATATTATAAGTTCACTTACCAGAATCACAACCTAAGTGTTGCCATCGCTCGCAGGCATCGCAAGAAACAGCACGTTGCCCTCTGCCCAACTGTCTTTCCACAATGTATGCACTTTACCACTTCTGCCATTGCAGAAACACAAAACTCACTTACTCTCACAGTAAAATTATTGTATCCTACATTAAGAAGCACAAATGTTTGAAATATTTATATAAATTAGTTCAATTTATGATTCACTGTGTGTGTTTCAGAGTTTATTTACAGGTCTACTGGCCTCTTCACGAGGTTATGGTAGCCCGACCTGCCCCTGTGACCTCTCAGGGGAAAAAGATTAATTTAGAGCCAAAGTAGGTCAAATTTACCCCGGCTTCCCGGGTATTCGCCAAATAATTTAATTTTAAAGAGAGTTTCGTGCACGTTGGCCAATGAGACCTTAATGTGTTATTTACCGTAAGGTGGTGATGAGGTGCGGATCCCGCCGAGTGTCCCGCACACTACTTATGTACAAGACACTCAACGCGACCCCACATACCAACACCACTCGGTAAGTAAGACCCGGAATACACACACATAACGCTCCTCACAACCCCCCACTCATAAACGGCGTGATGTGTATGAGAGTGCCACGCCCATGTGTTCCGGGTCCCTTGATGTTGATCTGTGTATGGTTGTGTATAGTATGTGGTATGTGATTGTTGTGCATTTGTCTGGAGCGGAAGAGGAGATGTCTGTCGGTTATTTACGGTCGTCGGTCAGTCGTGAAGGGCTGTATATCGTTGCAGTTCCCAGATCGCAGAACACGCCGCCCCCGCACAAGCGCACCCACGCCGAGCGAGCCCGAGCCCCCCCCCCCCCCGCGCCCGCATACGGCCCCGGCCCTAGCACCCAACCGCTGAAGACCCTCGAGACAAGCACCCTCATCCACCCTCTCGCTGCGCGCGACAACAGATCAGTCAAGAACCAACCATGGAGCCCCCCAAAGCCCCACCCGGAGTCACCATCGTTCTTTCCCCACCCACCTGCCAAACATCCAGACCATGTATCAAGCTGGGATGTATTTATTTTGTAGTTATGTTATATTTGCTATTATAATTGGATAGGTAAAGTAAATAAATGATCTCAAAATGCCGTTGTTATATCATATGATTTATTTATGTTTTATATTAATTTGTAAAACTCATAGTATTATAGTTTATGTCCCGTATTCTAGCTTCATTTACCCAAGTGTGGTTATTGTGCTCTCCGCCCATGAGAGGTGTAGTGGGGGTTCGAGCAGGATACAGGAAACGCCCCGATTCCAGAGGCGCCCCTGGTTCTTTTAAGTGCCCGGTGTATAGCACCGATACACTGCACCCCCGTTTAACGTCTCTCGCGGAGGACATATTAGTACATAGTGTTAGTATCGGTACTTATATACATGTGTAGTTCTGCTGTCTTGTGTCATATCTTACGGTAACGTGGGCTCTCTCTGTTGCTATTTGGTATATAGTTTGAATGTTATTGCGAAGGGCAGGCTAGTTTTTGAAAGATCATGTATTTGATGATAGAAGAAAGGGACTATGTTTGTTTGATTGGGCCGATGACTAGTTCGTTGGGGTAGAAAATTTCTTTGTAAATTCTTTCTTATTGCTGTGTTAAGTGTCTTGTGAGACTGTGGTGTTGTAAGGGCCAGACTAGTTTTGATAGGTCATTTATTTGATGAAAGAAGAGAGGGCTGAGTTTGAGATGATAGTAAATTTGGTATTAGGGAGAGCGCACACGTTAGTGTTTCTGGTTATAAAGCAAAGACAGCATTCCTATGTGTTTTGTAATATGCCAGGTTGTATCGTGGTCTGGTCTGGGCATATGATTC